>NW_022605457.1:0-15509 GCF_008692095.1 Etheostoma spectabile
TTTGGGGCTTAGAGTTGAGGCTGGTAGCTGGAGGTCAAAGGCAACTCTCACAGCCAATCACTGGGCCTTGGGAGTAAGTGTGAGGGTAATGGAGCATGTTAACCCAGCCTCAGTGCATGTACCTTGGACTTAGAGTGTAGGCCTGTAGCCCTGGAGGTCATCAGCCAGACTTATAGCACCTTACGGGCCTTGGGAGGGAGTGTGAGGGTTCTGGGGTATTTTAACCCAGCCTCAGTGCATGTTATGGGGCTTAGAGTGGCAGACTGTAGCCCGGAGTTCAAAGGCCAGCCTCAGCCACTAACTGGGCCTTGGGAGTGAGGGGAGGGTGCTGGAGCATGTTAACCCAGCATCAGTGCATGTATCTGGGGAATTAGAGTGGAGACCTTTAGCCCTGGAGGTCTTCAGCCAGATTATATCCACTTCTGGGCCTTGGGAGGGAGAATGAGGTGTGGAGGGTGTTAACCAGCCTCAGTGAATATAACTGGGATTTGAGTGGAGGCCTGTATACCGTAGGTCAAAGGCCAGGACTGAAAGCCACTACTGGGCCTTGGGAGGGAGTATGTGGGTGCGGGATGGTGTCAACCCAGCCTGGAGGTCATCGAGCCAGACTTAGAGCCACTTACTTGTTCTGGGAGGGATTGTGAGGGTTCGGGGGTATGGTACCGCGGCCTCAGTGCATCGTTTTGGGGCTAGAGTGGAGGGCTGTAGCATGGAGGTCAACGGCCAGCTTCAGAGAGAAACTCACTGGGCCTTGGACGGGAGTGTGAGGAGGCTGGGCCATGTGACCCAGCCTCAGTGCATTTTTTGGGGCTTAGAGTTGAGGTGTAGCCTTGGAGGTCAAAGGCAACTCTCACAGCCAATCACTGGGCTTGGGAGTAAGTGTGAGGGTAATGGAGCATGTTAACCAAGCCTCAGTGCAGTACCTGGACTTAGAGGGTAGGCCTGTAGCCCTGGAGGTCATCAGCCAGACTCAGAGACCTACTGGGCCTGGGAGGGAGTGTGAGGGTTCTGGGGTATTTTACCCGGCCTCAGTGCATCGTTATGGGGCTTAGAGTGGAGACTGTAGCCTGGAGTCAAAGGCCAGCCTCACAGCACTTAACTGGGCCTTGGGTGTGAGGGTGAAGGGTGCTGAGCTGTACCCAGCCTCAGTGCATGGATCTGGGACTTGAGTGGTAGGCCTGTAGCCATGGAGGTCATCAAGCCAGACTTAGAGCACCTACTGGGCCTGGGAGGGAGTGCCGAGGGTTCTGGGGTATTCCGACCAGCCTCAGGGCATCGTTAGGGGGTTAGAGTGGAGGACCTGTAGCCCTGGAGTTCAAAGGCCAGCCTCACAGCCATAACTGGGCCTTGGGAGTGAGGGTGAGGGTGCTGGAGCATGTTAACCCAGCCTCAGTGCATGTATCTGGGACTTAGAGTGGAGGACCTTTAGCCCTGGAGGTCTTCAGCCAGACTTATATCCAGCCTTTCTGGTCCTTGGGAGGAGAATGAGGGTGCTGGAGGGTGTTGAAAAGCCTCAGTGAATATAAACGGGACTTTGAGTGGGGACTGTATCCCTGTAGGTCGAAGGCCAGACTGAAAGCCACTTACTGGGCCTTGGGAGGGAGCATGTGGGTGCGGGACGGTGTTAACCAGGGAGGTCATCAACCAGAATTAGAGCACTTACTGGGCCTTGGGAGTGAGTGTGAGGGTGCTGGGCATGTTTTCTCAGCCTCAGTGCACAGTTTTGGGCTTAGAGTGAGGCCTGTAGCCCTGGAGTTCAAAGGCCAGCATCAAAGCCAATTACTGGGCCTTGGGAGGGAGCATGAAGGTGCTAGAAGATTTTAACCCAGCCTCAGTGCATATATCGGGACTAAGAGTGGAGGCCTGTATCTTGGAGGTCAAAAGCCAGACGACAGCCACTACTGGGCCTTGGGAGGGTGCATGGTGGCGGCTGGAGGGTGTTATCTGCCTGGAGGTCATCAGCCAGAATCAGAGCCAATTACTGGGCCTTGGGAGTGGTGTGAGGTGCTGGACATGTTACCCAGCCTCAGTGCATAGGTTTGGCGCTTAGAGTTGAGGGCTATAGCCTTGGAGGTCAAAGGCCAGCATCAAAGCCAATCACTGGGCCTTGGGAGTGAGTTGATGTGCAAGACTATGTAACCCAGCCACAGTGCATGAAACTGGGACTTAGAGTTGAGGCCTGTAGCCCTGGTGGTAATCAGCCAGACTGAACACCACTTACAGGGTTTGGGGAGGGAGCATGGGGGTGTGGATTGTGTCAACCCAGCCTGGAGGTCATCAGCCAGACTTAAAGCCACTTACTTGTTCTTGGGAGGGATTGTGAGGGTTCTGGGATTGTTAACCTAGCCTCAGTGCATCGTTATGGGGCTTAGAGTGGAGACCTGTAGCCCTGGAGTTCAAAGGCCAGCCTCACAGCCACTAAACGGGCCTTGGGAGTGAGGGTGAGGTGCTGGAGCATGTTAACCCAGCCTCAGTGCATGTATCTGGGACTTAGAGTGGAGACCGTTAGCCCTGGAGGTCTTCAGCCAGATAATCCACTTTCTGGTCCTTGGGAGGGAGAATGAGGGTGCTGGAGGGGTTAACCCAGCCTCAGTGAATATAACCGGGACTTTGAGTGGAGGCCTGTATCCCTGTAGGTCGAAGGCCAGACTGAAAGCCACTTACTGGGCCTTGGGAGGGAGCGGGTGCGGGGCAGGGTGTTAACCCAGCCTGGAGGTCATCAACCAGAATTAGAGCCACTTACTGGGCCTGGGGTGAGTGTGAGGGTGCTGGGCCATGTTACTCAGCCTCAGTGCACAGTTTTGGGGCTTAGAGTTGAGGCCTGTAGCCCTGGAGTTCAAAGGCCAGCATCAAAGCCAATTATGGGCTTGGAGGGAGCATGAGGGTGCTAGAAGATTTTAACCCAGGCTCAGGCATATAACTCGGACTAAGAGTGGAGGCCTGTATCCTTGGAGGTCAAAAGCCAGACTGACAGCCACTTACTGGGCCTTGGGAGGGTGCATGGTGGTGCTGGAAGGTGTTAACCCTGCCTGGAGGTCATCAGCCAGAATCAGAGCCACTTAATGGCCTTGGAGTGATGTGAGGTTGCTGGACCATTTTACCCAGCCTCAGTGCATAAGTTTGGGGCTTAGAGTTGAGGCTATAGCCCTGGGGGGTCATCAGCCAGATGACAACAACTTACAGGGCCTTGGGAGGGAGCATGGGGTGCTGGAGGGTGTCAACCCAGCCTGGAGGTCATCAGCCAGACTTAGAGCACTTGTTCTTGGGAGGGATTGTGAGGGTTCTGGGGTATGTTACCGCAACCTCAGTGCGTCGTTGGGGCTAGAGTGGAGGGCTTTAGCCCTGGAGGTCAATGGCCAGCTTCAGAGAAACTCACTGGGCCTTGGACGGGAGTGTGAGGATGCTGGGCCATGTTAACCCAGCCTCAGTGCATTGTTTTGGGGCTTAGAGTGGAGGCTGGTAGCCTTGGAGGTCAAGCAACTCTCACAGCCAATCACTGGGCCTTGGGAGTAAGTGTGAGGGTAATGGAGCATGTTAACCCAGCTCAGTGCATGTACCTTGGACTTAGAGTGTAGGCCTGTAGCCCTGGTGGTCATCAGCCAGACTAGAGCACCTTACGGGCCTTGGAGGGAGTGTGAGGGTTCTTGGGTATTTTACCCATTTCAGTGCACCGTTATGGGGGCTTAGAGTGGAGACCTGTAGCCCTGGAGTCAAAGGCCAGCCTCACAGCCACTAACTGGGCTTGGGAGTGAGGGTGAGGGTGCTGGAGCATGTTAACCCAGCCTCAGTGCATGTATCTGGGACTTAGAGTGGAGACCTTTAGCCCTGGAGGTCTTCAGCCAGACTATATCCACTTTCTGGTCCTTGGGAGGGAGAATGAGGGTGCTGGAGGGTGTAACCCAGCTCAGTGAATATAACCGGGACTTTGAGTGGAGGCCTGTATCCCTGTAGGTCGAAGGCCAGACTGAAAGCAACTTAATGGGCCTTGGGAGGGAGCATGTGGGTGCGGTGTTAACCAGCCTGGAGGTCATCAACCAGAATTAGAGCCACTTACTGGGCCTTGGGAGGGAGTGTGAGGGTGCTGGGCCATGGTTACCCAGCCTCAGTGCATAGTTTTGGGGCTTAGAGTTAAGGCCTGTAGCCCTGGAGTTCAAAGGCCAGCATCAAAGCCAATTACTGGGCCTGGGAGGGAGCATGAGGGTGCTAGAAGATTTTAACCCAGCCTCAGTGCATATAACTTGGATAAGAGTGGAGGCCTGTATCCTTGGAGGTCAAAAGCCAGACTGACAGCCACTTACTGGGCCTTGGGAGGGTGCATGGTGGTGCTGGAGGGTGTTAACCCTGCCTGGAGGTCATCAGCCAGAATCAAAGCCACTTACTAGGCCTTGGGAGTGAGTGTGAGGTTGCTGGACCATGTTTACCCAGCCTCAGTGCATAGGTTTGGGGCTTAGAGTTGAGGGCTGTAGCCTTGGAGGTCAAAGGCCAGCATCAAAGCCAATCACTGGGCCTTGGGAGTGAGTGTGATGGTGCAAGACTATGTTAACCCAGCCACAGTGCATGAAACTGGGACTTAGAGTTGAGGCCTGTAGGCCTGGGGGTCATCAGCCAGACTGACACCCACTTACAGGGCCTTGGGAGGGAGCATGGGGGTGCTGGAGGGTGTCAACCCAGCCTGGAGGTCATCAGCCAGACTTAGAGCCACTTGTTCTTGGGAGGGATTGTGAGGGTTCTGGGGTATGTTACCGCAGCCTCAGTGCATCGTTTTGGGTCTTAGAGTGGAGGGCTGTAGCCCTGGAGGTCAACGGCCAGCTTCAGAGAAACTCACTGGGCCTTGGACGGGAGTTTGAGGATGCTGGGCCATGTTAACCCAGCCTCAGTGCATTGTTTTGGGGCTTAGAGTGGAGGCCGGTAGCCTTGGAGGTCAAAGGCAACTCTCACAGCCACTCACTGGGCCTTGGGAGTAAGTGTGAGGGTAATGGAGCATGTAAACCAGCCTCAGTGATGTACCTTGGACTTAGAGTGTAGGCCTGTAGCCCTGGAGGTCATCAGCCAGACTTAGAGCACCTTACTGGGCCTTGGGAGGGAGTGTGAGGGTTCTGGGGTATTTTAACCCGGCCTCAGTGCATCGTTATGGGGCTTAGAGTGGAGACCTGTAGCCCTGGAGTTCAAAGGCCAGCCTCACAGCCCCTAAAGGGGCCTTGGGTGTGAGGGTGAGGGTGCTGGAGCATGTTTACCCAGCCTCAGTGCATGTATCTGGGACTTAGAGTGAGGCCTGTTAGCCCTGGAGGTCATCAGCCAGACTTAGAGCACCTTACTGGGCCTTGGGAGGGAGTGTGAGGGTTCTGGGGTATTTTGACCCAGCCTCAGTGCATCGTGGGGCTTAGAATGGGACCTGTAGCCTGGAGTTCAAAGGCAGCCTCAAAGCCACTAACTGGGCTTGGGAGTGAGGGTGAGGGTGCGGAGCATGTTAACCCAGCCTCAGTGCATGTATGGGGGATTAGAGTGGAGACCTTTAGCCTGGAGGTCTTCAGCCAGACTTATCCACTTTCTGGTCCTTGGAGGGAGAATGAGGGTGCTGGAGGGTGTTAACCAGCCTCAGTGAATATAACTGGGACTTTGAGTGGAGGCCTGTATACCTGTAGGTCGAAGGCCAGACTGAAAGCCACTTACTGGGCCTTGGGAGGGAGCATGTGGGTGCGGGAGGGTGTCAACCCAGCCTGGAGGTCATCAGCCAGACTTAGAGCCACTTACTTGTTCTTGGGAGGGATTGTGGGGGTTCTGGGGTATGTTACCGCAGCCTCAGGTCATCGTTTTGGGCTCAGAGTGGAGGGCTGTAGCCCTGGAGGTCAACGGCAGATTCAGAGAAACTTACTGGGCTTGGACGGGAGTGTGAGGATGCTGGGCCATGTTAACCCAGCCTCAGTGAATTTTTTTGGGGCTTAGAATTGAGGCCGGTAGCCTTGGAGGTCAAAGGCAACTCTCACAGCCAATCACTGGGCCTGGGAGTAAGTGTGAGGGTAATGGAGTATGTTAACCCAGCCTCAGTGCATGTACCTTGGACTTAGAGTGTAGGCCTGTAGCCCTGGAGATCATCAGCAGACTTAAAGCACCTTATGGCCTTGGGAGGGAGTGTGAGGGTTCTGGGGTATTTTAACCCAGCCTCAGTGCATCGTTATGATGCTTAGAGTGGAGACCTGTAGCCTGGAGTTCAAAGGCCAGCCTCACAGCCACTAACTGGGCCTTGGGGTGAGGGTGAGGGTGCTGGAGCATGTTAAACCAGCCTCAGTGCATGTATCTGGGACTTAGAGTGGAGACCTTTAGCCCTGGAGGTCTTCAGCCAGACTTATATCCACTTTCTGGTCCTTGGGAGGGAGAATGAGGGTGCTGGAGGTGTTAACCCAGCCTCAGTGAATATAACTGGGACTTTTAGTGGAGGCCTGTATCCCTGTAGGCCGAAGGCAAGACTGAAAGCCCTTACTGGGCCTTGGGAGGGAGCATGGGGGTGCTGGAGGGTGTCAACCCAGCCGGAGGTCATCAGCCAGACTTAGAGCCACTTACGTCTTCTTGGGAGGGATTGTGAGGGTTCTGGGGTATGTTAACGCAGTCTCAGTGTATCGTTTTGGGGCTTAGAGTGGAGGGCTGTAGCCTGGAGGTCAACGGCCAGCTTCAGAAAACTCACTGGGCCTTGGACAGGAGTGTGAGGATGCTGGGCCATGTTAACCCAGCTCAGTGCATTGTTTTGGGGCTTAGAGTGGAGGCCGGTAGCCTTGGAGGTCAAAGGCAACTCTCACAGCCAATCACTGCCTTGGGAGTAGTGTGAGGGTAATGGAGTATGTTAACCCAGCCTCAGTGCATGTACCTTGGACTTAGAGTGTAGGCTTGTTGCCCTGGAGGTCATCAGCCAGACTTAGAGCACCTTACTGGGCCTTGGGTGGGAGTGTGAGGGTTCTGGGGATTTAACCCAGCCTCAGTGCATCGTTATGGGGCTTAGAGTGGAGACCTGTAGCCCTGGAGTTCAAAGGCCAGCCTCACAGCCACTAACTGGGCCTTGGGAGTGAGGGTGAGGGTGCTGGAGCATGTAAACCCAGCCTCAGTGCATGTATCTGGACTTAGAGTGGAGACCTTTAGCCTGGAGGTCTTCAGCCAGACTTATATCCACTTTCTGGTCCTTGGGAGGGAGAATGAGGGTGCTGGAGGGTGTTAACCAGCCTCAGTGAATAAACCGGGACTTGAGTGGAGCCTGTATCCTGTAGGTCGAAGGCCAGACTGAAAGCCACTTACTGGGCCTTGGAGGGAGCATGTGGGTGGCGGGAGGGTGTTAACCCAGCCTGGAGGTCATCAACCAGAATTAGAGCCACTTACGGGGCCTTGGGAGTGAGTGTGAGGGTACTGGGCCATGTTTACTCAGCCTCAGTGCACAGTTTTGGGGCTTAGAGTTGAGGCCTGTAGCCCTGGAGTTCAAAGGCCAGATCAAAGCCAATTACTGGGCCTTGGGAGGGAGCATGAGGGTGCTAGAAGATTTTAACCCAGGCTCAGTGCATATAACTCGGATAAGAGTGGAGGCCTGTATCCTTGGAGGTCAAAAGCAAGGCTGACAGACACTTACTGGGCCTTGGGAGGGTGCATGGTGGTGCTGGAAGGTGTTAACCCTGCCTGGAGGTCATCAGCCAGAATCAGAGCCACTTACTGGCCTTGGGAGTGAATGTGAGGTTGCTGGACCATGTTTACCCTGCCTCAGTGCATAGGTTTGGGCTTGGAGTGAGGGCTGTAGCCTTGGAGGTCAAAGTCCAGCATCAAAGCCAATCACTGGGCCTTGGGAGTGAGTGTGATAGTGCAAGACTATGTTAACCCAGCCACAGTGCATGAAACTGGGACTTAGAGTTGAGGCCTGTAGCCCTGGGGGTCATCAGCCAGACTGACACCACTTACAGGGCCTGGGAGGGAGCATGGGGGTGCTGGAGGGTGTCAACCCAGCCTGGAGGTCATCAGCCAGACTTAAAGCCACTTACTTGTTCTTGGGAGGGATTGTGAGGGTTCTGGGGTATGTTACCGCAGCTCAGTGCATCGTTTGGGGCTTAGAGTGGAGGGCTGTAGCCCTGGAGGTCAACGGCCAGCTTCAGAGAAACTCACTGGGCCTTGGACGGGAGTTTGAGGATGCTGGGCCATGTTAACCCAGCCTCAGTGCATGTTTTGGGGCTTAGACTGGAGGCCGTAGCCTTGGAGGTCAAAGGCAACTCTCACAGCAAATCACTGGGCCTTGGGAGTAAGTGTGAGGGTAATGGAGCATGTAACCCAGCCTCAGTGCATGTACCTTGGACTTAGAGTGTAGGCTGTAGCCCTGGAGGTCATCAGCCAGACTTAGAGCTCCTTACTGGGCCTTGGGAGGGAGTTGAGGGTTCTGGGGTATTTTAACCCAGCCTCAGTGCATCGTTATGGGGCTTTGAGTGGAGACCTGTAGCCCTGGAGTTCAAAGGCCAGCCTCACAGCCATAACTGGGCCTGGGAGTGAGGGTGAGGGTGCTGGATTATGTTAACCTAGCCTCAGTGCATGTATCGGGACTTAGAGTGGAGACCTTTAGCCCTGGAGGTCTTCAGCCAGACTTATATCCACTTTCTGGTCCTTGGGAGGGAGTGTGAGGGTGTGGAGGGTGTTAACCCAGCCTCAGTGAATATAACCGGGACTTTGAGTGGAGGCCTGTATCCCTGTAGGTCGAAGGCCAGACTGAAAGCCACTTACTGGGCCTTGTGAGGGAGCATGTGGGTGCGGGAGGGTGTTAACCAGCCTGGAGGTCATCAACCAGAATTAGAGCCACTTACTGGGCCTTGGGAGTGAGTGTGAGGGTGCTGGGCCATGTTACCCAGCCTCAGTGCATAGTTATGGGGCTAGAGTTTAGGCCTGTAGCCCTGGAGTTCAAAGGCCAGCATCAAAGCCAATACTGGGCCTTGGGAGGGAGCATGAGGGTGCTAGAAGATTTTAAACCAGTCTCAGTGCATAAACTCGGACTAAGAGTGGAGGCCTGTATCCTTGGAGGTCAAAGCCAGACTGACAGCCACTTACTGGGCCTGGGGAGGGTGCATGGTGGTGCTGGAAGGTTTTAACCTTGCCTGGAGGTCATCAGCCAGAATCAGAGCCACTTACTGGGCCTTGGGAGTGAATGTGATGTTGCTGGACCATGTTGCCCAGCCTCAGTGCATAGGTTGGGGCTTAGAGTTGAGGGCTGTAGCCTTGGAGGTCAAAGGCCAGCATCAAAGCAATCACTGGGCCTTGGGAGTGAGTGTGATGGGGCAGGACTATGTAAACCCAGCCACAGTGCATGAAACTGGGACTTAGAGTTGAGGCCTGTAGCCCTGGCGGTCATCAGCCAGACTGACACCCACTTACAGGGCCTGGGAGGGAGCATGGGGTGCTGGAGGGTGTCAACCAGCCTGGAGGTCATCAGCCAGACTTAGAGCCACTTGTTCTTGGGAGGGATTGTAGGGTTCTGGGGTATGTTACGCAGCCTCAGTGCATCGTTTTGGGCTAGAGTGGAGGGTTGTAGCCCTGGAGGTCAACGGCCAGCTCCAGAGAAACTCACTGGGCCTGGACGGGAGTTTGAGGATGCTGGGCCATGTTAACAGAATCAGTGCATTGTTTTGGGGCTTAGAGTGGAGGCCGGTAGCCTTGGAGGTCAAAGGTAACTCTCACAGCCAATCACTGGGCCTTGGGAGTAAGTGGAGGGTAATGGAGCATGTTAACCAGCCTCAGTGCATGTACCTTGGACTTAGAGTGTAGGCCTGTAGCCCTGGAGATCATCAGCCAGACTTAGAGCACCTTACTGGGCCTTGGGAGGGAGTGTGAGGGTTCTGGGGTATTTTAACCCACCCTCAGTGCATCGTTATGGGGCTTAGAGTGGAGACCTGTAGCCCTGGAGTTCAAAGGCCAGCCTCACAGCCACTAACTGGGCCTTGGGAGTGAGGGTGAGGGTGTGGAGCATGTTAACCCAGCTTCAGTGCATGTACCTGGGACTTAGAGTGTAGGCCTGTAGCCTGGAGGTCATCAGCCAGACTTAGAGCACCTTACTGGGCCTTGGGAGGAGTGTGAGGGTTCTGGGGTATTTTAACCAGCCTCAGTGCACGTTATGGGGGCTTAGAGTGGAGACCTGTAGCCCGAGTTCAAAGGCCAGCCTCACAGCCACTAACTGGGCCTTGGGAGTGAGGGTAAGGGTGCTGGAGCATGTTAACCCAGCCTCAGTGCATGGATCTGGGACTCAGAGTGGAGACCTTAGCCCTGGAGGTCTTCAGCCAGACTTATATCCACTTTCTGGTCCTTGGGAGGGAGAATGAGGGTGCTGGAGGGTGGAACCCAGCCTCAGGAATATAACTGGACTTTGAGTGGAGGCCTGTATACCTGTAGGTCAAAGCCAGACTGAAAGCCAATTACTGGGCCTTGGAGGGAGCATGTGGGTGCGGGATGGGTCAACCCAGCCTGGAGGTCATGAGCCAGACTTAGAGCCACTATTACTTGTTCTTGGGAGGGATTGTGAGGGTTCTGGGGTATGTTACCGCAGCCTCAGTGCATCGTTTGGGGCTTAGAGTGGAGGGCTGTAGCCTGGAGGTCAACGGCCAGCTTCAGAGAAACTCACTGGGCCTTGGGACGGGGAGTGTGAGGATGCTGGGCCATGTTGACCCAGCCTCAGTGCATTTTTGGGGCTTAGAGTTGAGGTGGTAGCCGTGGAGGTCAAAGGCAACTCTCACAGCCAATCATGGGCTTGGGAGTAAGTGTGAGGGTAATGGAGCATGTTAAACCAGCCTCAGTGCATGTACCTTGGACTTAGAGTGTAGGCCTGTAGCCTGGAGGTCATCAGCCAGACTTAGAGCACCTTACTGGGCCTTGGGAGGGAGTGTGAGGGTTCTGGGTATTTTAACCCGGCCTCAGTGCATCGTTATGGGGTTAGAGTGGAGACCTGTAGCCCTGGAGTTCAAAGGCCAGCCTCACAGCCACTAACTGGGGCCTGGGGTGAGGGTGAGGGTGCTGGAGCATGTTTCCCAGCCTCAGTGCATGTATCTGGGGACTTAGAGTGTAGGCCTGTAGCCCTGGAGGTCATCAGCCAGACTTAGAGCACCTTACTGGGCTTGGGAGGGAGTGTGAGGGTTCTGGGGCTTTGACCAGCCTCAGTGCATGTTATGGGGCTTAGAGTGGAGACTGTAGCCCTGGAGTTCAAATGCCAGCCTCAAAGCCACTAACTGGGCCTTGGGAGTGAGGGTGAGGGTGCTGGAGCATGTTAACCCAGCCTCAGTGCATGTATCTGGGACTTAGAGTGGAGACCTTTAGCCCTGGAGGTCTTCAGCCAGACTATATCCACTTTTGTCCTTGGGAGGGAGAATGAGGGTGCTGGAGGGGGTTAACCCAGCCTCAGTGAATATAAATGGGACTTTGAGTGGAGGCCGTATACCTGTAGGTCGAGGCCAGACTGAAAGCCACTTAATGGGCCTTGGGAGGGAGCATGTGGGGCGGGGGGTGTCAACCCAGCCTGGAGGTCATCAGCCAGACTAGAGCCACTTATTGTTCTTGGGAGGGATTGTGGGGGTTCTGGGGTATGTTACCGCAGCCTCGGTCATCGTTTTGGGGCTCAGAGTGGAGGGCTGTAGCCTGGAGGTCAACGGCCAGATTCAAAGAAACTTACGGGCCTTGGACGGGAGTGTGAGGATGCTGGGCCATGTTAACCCAGCCTCAGTGATTTTTTTGGGGCTTAGAGTTGAGGCCGGTAGCCTTGGAGGTCAAAGGCAACTCTCACAGCCAATCACTGGGCCTTGGGAGTAAGTGTGAGGGTAATGGAGTAGTTAACCCAGCCTCAGTGCATGTACCTTGGAATTAGAGTGTAGGCCTGTAGCCCTGGAGGTCATCAGCCAGACTTAAGCACCTTACTGGGCCTTGGGAGGGAGTGTGAGGGTTCTGGGGTATTTTAACCCTTCTCAGTGCATCGTTATGGGGCTTAGAGTGGAGACCTGTAGCCCTGGAGTTCAAAGGCCAGCCTCCAGCCACCAAATGGGCCTTGGGAGTGAGGGTGAGGGTGCTGGAGCATGTTAAACCAGCCTCAGTGCATGTATTGGGGCCTTAGAGTGGAGACCTTAGCCCTGGAGGTCTTCAGCCAGACTAATATCCACTTTCTGGTCCTTGGGGAGGAGAATGAGGGTGCTGGAGGGTGTTAACCCAGCATCAGTGAATATAAATGGGACTTTGAGTGGAGGCCTGTAACCCTGTAGGTCGAAGGCCACACTGAAAGCCACTTACTGGGCCTTGGGAGGGAGCATGTGGGTGCGGGAGGGTGTTAACCCAGCCTGGAGGTCATCAACCAGAATTAGAGCCACTTACTGGGCCTTGGGAGTGAGTGTGAGGGTGCTGGGCCATGTTTACCCAGCCTCAGTGCATAGTTTGGGGCTTAGAGTTGAGGCCTGTAGCCCTGGAGTTCAAAGGCCAGCATCAAAGCCAATTACTGGGCCTTGGGAGGGAGCATGAGGGTGCTGGAAGATTTTAACCCAGCCTCAGTGCATATAACTTGGTCTAAGAGTGGAGGCCTGTATCCTTGGAGGTCAAAAGCCAGACTGACAGCCACTTACTGGGCCTTGAGAGGGTGCATGGTGGTGCTGGAAGGTGTTAACCCTGCCTGGAGGTCATCAGCCAGAATCAGAGCCACTTACTGGGCCTTGGGAGTGAATGTGAGGTTGCTGGACCATGTTTACCCAGCCTCAGTGCATAGGTTTGGGGCTTAGAGTTGAGGGCTGTAGCCTTGGAGGTCAAAGGCAGCATCAAAGCCAATCACTGGGCCTTGGGAGGAGTGTGATGGTGAGACTATGTTAACCCAGCCACAGTGCATGAAACTGGGACTTAGAGTTGAGGCCTGTAGCCCTGGTGGTCATCAGCAGACTGACACCCACTTACAGGCCTTGGGAGGGAGCAGGGGGGTGCTGGAGGGTGTCAACCCAGCCTGGAGGTCATCAGCCAGACTTAGAGCCACTTACTTGTCTGGAGGGATTGTGAGGGTTCTGGGGTATGTTACGGCAGCCTCAGTGCATCGTTTTGGGCTTAGAGTGGAGGGCTGTAGCCCTGGAGGTCAACGGCCAGCTTCAGAGAAACTCACTGGGCCTTGGACGGGAGTTTGAGGATGCTGGGCCATGTTAACCCAGCCTCAGTGCATTGTTTTGGGGCTTAGAGTGGAGGCCAGTAGCCTTGGAGGTCAAAGGCAACTCTCACATCCAATCACTGGGCCTTGGGAGTAAGTGTGAGGGTAATGGAGATGTTAACCCAGCTCAGTGCATGTACCTTGGATTAGAGTGTAGGCCTGTAGCCCTGGAGGTCATCAGCCAGACTTAGAGCACCTTACTGGGCCTGGGAGGGAGTGTGAGGGTTCTGGGGTATTTTAACTCAGCCTCAGTGCATCGTTATGGGGCTTAGAGTCGAGACCTGTAGCCCTGGAGTTCAAAGGCCAGCCTCACAGCCACCAACTGGGCCTTGGGAGTGAGGGTGAGGGTGCTGGAGCATGTAAACCCAGCCTCAGTGCATGTATCTGGGACTTAGAGTGGAGACCTTTAGCCCAGGAGGTCTTCAGCCAGACTTATATCGACTTTCTGGTCCTTGGGAGGGAGAATGAGGGTGCTGGAGGGTGTTAACCCACCCTCAGTGAATATAACCGGGACTTTGAGTGGAGGCCTGTATCCCTGTAGGTCGAAGGCCAGACTGAAAGCCACTTACTGGGCCTTGGGAGGGAGCATGTGGGTGCGGGAGGGTGTTAACCCAGCCTGGAGGTCATCAGCCAGACTTAGAGCCACTTGTTCTTGGGAGGGATTGTGAGGGTTCTGGGGTATGTTACCGCAGCCTCAGTGCATCGTTTTGGGGCTTAGAGTGGAGGGTTGTAGCCCTGGAGGTCAACGGCCAGCTCCAAAGAAACTCAATGGGCCTTGGACGGGAGTTTGAGGATGCTGGGCCATGTTAACCCAGCCTCAGTGCATGTTGTGGGTTAGAGTGGAGGCCGGTAGCCTTGGAGGTCAAAGGCAACTCTCACAGCCAATCACTGGGCCTTGGGGTGAGGGTGAGGGTGCTGGAGCATGTTAACCCAGCCTCAGTGCAAGTACCTTGGACTTAGAGTGTAGGCCTGTAGCCCTGGAGGTCAATCCAGCCAGACTTAGAGCACACTTACAGGGCCTGGGGGGCTTAGAGTGGAGACCTGTAGCCCTGGAGTTCAAAGGCCAGCCACATGAGCATGTGGGTGCGGGAGGGTGTCAACCCAGCCTGGAGGTCATCAGCCAGACTTAGAAGCCATTACTTGTTCTTGGGAGGGATTGTGAGGGTTCGGGGTATGTTACCGCAGCCTCAGTGCATCGTTTTGGGCTTAGAGTGGAGGGCTGTAGCCCTGGAGGTCAACGGCCAGCTTCGGAGAGAAACTCCGGGCCTTGGACGGGAGTGTGAGGATGCTGGGCCATGTTAACCCAGCCTCAGTGCATTTTTTTGGGGCTTAGAGTTGAGGCTGGTAGCCTTGGAGGTCAAAGGCACTCTCACAGCCATCACTGGGCTTGGGAGTAAGTTGAGGGTAATGGAGCATGTTAACCCAGCCTCAGTGCATGTACCTTGGACTTAGAGTGTAGGCCTGTAGCCTGGAGGTCATCAGCCAGACTTATAGCACCTACTGGGCCTTGGGAGGGAGTGTGAGGGTTCTGGGGTATTTTAACCCAGCCTCAGTGCATCGTTATGGGCTTGAGTGGGGGACTGTAGCCCTGAGTTCAAAGGCCAGCCTCACAGCCACTAATGGGCTTGGGAGTGAGGGTGAGGGTGCTGGAGCATGTTAACCCAGCCTCAGTGATGTATCTGGGACTTAGAGTGGAGACCTTAGACCTGGAGGTCTTCAGCCGACTATATCCACTTTCTGGTCCTTGGGAGGGAGAATGAGGGTGTTGGAGGGTGTTAACCCAGGCTCAGTGACTATAACTGGGACTTTGAGTGGAGGCCTGTATCCCTGTAGGCGAAGGCCAGACTGAAAGCCATTATGGGCCTTGGGAGGGAGCATGTGGGTGCGGGAGGGTGTTAACCCAGCCTGGAGGTCATCAACCAGAATTAGAGCCACTTACTGGGCCTTGGGACTGAGTGTGAGGGTGCTGGCCATGTTTACCCAGCCTCAGTGCATAGTTTTTGGCTTAGAGTGAGGCCTGTAGCCCTGGAGTTCAAAGCCAGCATCAAAGCCAATACTGGGCCTTGGAAGGGAGCAGAGGGTGCTAGAAGATTTTAACCCAGTCTCAGTGCATATAACTTGGACTAAGAGTGGAGGCCGTAGCTTGGAGGTTCAAAAAGCCAGATGACAGCCACTTACTGGGCATTGGGAGGGTGCATGGTGGTGCTGGAGGGTGTAACCCTGCCTGGAGGTAATCAGCCAGAATCAAAGCCACTTACTAGGCCTTGGAGTGAGTGTGAGGTTGCTGGACCATGTTACCCAGCCTCAGTGCATAGGTTTGGGGCTTAGAGTTGAGGGCTGTAGCCTTGGA
>NW_022605458.1:0-13152 GCF_008692095.1 Etheostoma spectabile
GAGTGTGAGGGTTCTGGGGTATTTTAACCCAGCTCAGTGCATCGTTATAGGTGCTTAGAGTGGAGACCTGTAGCCCTGGAGTTCAAGGGCCGCCTCACACCACTAACTGGGCCTTGGGAGTGAGGGTGAGGGTGCTGGAGCATGTTAACCCAGCCTCAGTGCATGTATCCTGGACTTAGAGTGGAGACCTTTAGCCCTGTAGGTCTTCAGCCAGACTTATATCCACTTTCTGGTCCTTGGGAGGGAGAATGAGGTGCTGGAGGGTGTTAACCCCAGCCTCAGTGAAATATACTTGGACTTTTAGTGGAGGCCTGTATCCCTGTAGGCCGAAGGCAAGACTGAAAGCCACTTACCTGGGCCTTGGGGGGAGCAATGGGTGCTGGAGGGTGTCAACCCAGCCTGGAGGTCATCAGCCAGACTTAGAGCCACTTACGTCTTCTTGGAGGGATTGTGAGGTTCTGGGTATGGTTACGCAGTCTCAGTGATCGTTTTGGGCTTAGAGTGGAGGGCTGTAGCCCTGGGTCACAACGGACCTTCAGAGAAACTCACTGGGCCTTGGACAGGAGTGTGAGGATGCTGGGCCAGTTAACCCAGCCTCAGTTGCATTGTTTTGGGGGCTTAGAGTGGAGGCCGGTAGCCTTGGAGGTCAAAGCAACTCTCACAGCCAATCACTGGCTTGGGTAAGTGTGAGGGTAAATGGAGTATGTTAACCCAGCCTCAGTGCATGTACCTGGAACTTAGAGTGTAGGCCTTGTTTGCCTGGAGGTCATCAGCCACCTTAGAGCCCTTACTGGGCCTGGGGTGGGATTGTGAGGTTCTGGGGTATTTTACACCCAGCCTCAGTGCATCGATGGGGCTTAGAGTGAGACCGTAGACCTGGAGTTCAAAGGCCAGCCTCACAGCCACTAACTGGGCCTTGGGATGAGGGTGAGGTGCTGGAGCATGTAAACCCAGCCTCAGTGCATGTATCTGGGACTTAGAGTGGAGACCTTTAGCCTGGAGGTTTTCAGCCAGACTTATATCCACTTTCTGGTCCTTGGGAGGAGAATGAGGGTGCTGAGGGTGTTAACCCAGCCTCAGTGAATATAACGGACTTTGAGTGGAGGCCTGTATCCCTGTAGGTCGAGGCCAGACTGAAGCCACTTTACTGGCCTTGGGAGGAGCATGTGGGCTGCGGGAGGGTGTTTACCCAGCCTGGAGGTCATCAACCAGAATTAGAGCCACTTCTGGGCCTTGAGGAGTGAGTGTGAGGGTACTGGGCCATGGTTACTCAGCCTCAGTGCACAGTTTTGGGGCTTAGAGTTGAGGCCTGTAGCCCTGGAGTCAAAGGCCGCATCTCAAGCCAATTACTGGCCTTGGGAGTGAGCATGAGGTTGCTAGATGTTTTAACCCAGCTCAGTGCATATACTCTGTACTAGAGTGGAGGCCTGTAGCCTTGGAGGTCAAAGCAAGGCTGACAGCCACTTACTGGGCTTGGGAGGGTGCAGGTGGTCTTCTGGAAGGTGTTAACCCTGCCTGGAGGTCATCAGCCAAATCAGAGCCACTTAACTGGGCCTTGGGAGTGAATGTGAGGGTGCTGGACCATTTTACCCTGCTCAGTGCATAGGTTTGGGGCTTGGAGTGTGAGGGCTGTAGCCTTGGAGGTCAAAGTCCAGCATCAAGCCAATCACTGGGCCTTGGGAGTGAGTGTGATAGTGCAGACTATTTAACCCAGCCACGTGCATGAAACTGGACTTAGAGTTGAGGCCTGTTCGCCTGGGGGTCATCAGCCAGACTGACCCCCCTTACAGCCTTGGGAGGGAGCATGGGGGTGCTGGAGGGTGTCAACCCAGCCTGGAGGTCATCCCCAGACTTAAAGCCACTTACTTGTTCTTGGGAGGGATTGTGAGGGTTCTGGGGTATGTTACGCAGCCTCAGTGCCATCGTTTTGGGCTTAGAGGGAGGGCTGTAGCCCTGGGAGGTCAACGCCGCTTCAGAGAAACTCACTGGCCTTGGACGGGAGTTTGAGATATCTGGGCCATGTTACCCAGCCTCAGTGCATTGTTTTGGGGCTTAGACTGGAGGCCGATAGCCTTGGAGGTCAAAGGCAACTCTCACAGCAAATCACTGGCCTTGGGAGTAAGTGTGAGGGTAATGGAGCATGTTAACCCAGCCTCAGTGCATGTACCTGTGGACTTAGAGTGTAGGCCTGTAGCCCTGGAGGTCATCAGCCAGACTTAGAGCTCCTTACTGGGCCTTGGAGGGAGTTTGAGGGTTCGGGGTATTTTAACCCAGCCTCAGTGCATCGTTATGGGCTTTGAGTGGAGACCTGTAGCCCTGGAGTTCAAAGGCCAGCCTCCAGCCCTAACTGGCCTTGGGAGTGAGGGTGAGGGTGCTGGATTATGTTAACCTAGCCTCAGTGCATGTATCCGGACTAGAGTGTAGACCTTTAGCCCTGGAGGTCTTCAGCCAGACTTATATCCACTTTCTGGTCCTTGGAGGGAGTGTGAGGGTGCGGGAGGGTGTAACCCAGCCTCAGTGAATAACCGGGACTTTGAGTGAGGCCTGTATCCCTGTAGGTCGAAGGCCAGACGAAAGCCACTTACTGGGCCTTGTAGTGGAGCATGTGGGTGCGGGAGGGTGTTAACCCAGCCTGGAGGTCATCACCAGAATTAGAGCCCTTACTGGGCCTTGGGAGTGAGTGTGAGGGTGCTGGGCCATGTTTACCCAGCCTCAGTGCATAGTTTTGGGCTTAGAGTTTAGGCCTGTAGCCCTGGAGTTCAAAGGCCAGCATCAAAGCCAATTACGGCCTTGGGAGGGAGCATGAGGTGCTAGTAAATTTTTAACCAGTCTCAGTGCATATACTCGGACTAAGAGTGGAGGCCTGTATCCTTGGAGGTCAAAAGCCAGACTGACAGCCACTTACTGGGCCTTGGGAGGGTGCATGGTGTGCTGGAAGGTTGTTAACCTTGCCTGGAGGTCATCAGCCAGAATCAGAGCCACTTACTGGGCCTTGGGAGTGAATGTGGTGTGTGCTGGCCATGTTTGCCCAGCCCAGTGCATAGGTTTGGGGCTTAGAGTTGAGGGCTGTAGCCTTGGAGGTCAAAGGCCAGCATCAAAGCCAATCACTGGGCCGTGGGAGTGAGTGTGATGGGGCAAGACTATGTTTAACCCAGCCACAGTGCATGAAACTGGGGACTTAGAGTTGAGGCCTGTAGCCCTGGCGGTCATCAGCCAGACTGACACCCACTACGGGCCTCGGGAGGGAGCATGGGGGCTGCGGAGGTGTCAACCCAGCCTGGAGGTCATCACCAGACTTAGAGCCACTTGTTCTTGGGAGGGATTGTGAGGGTTCTGGGGATGTTACCGCAGCCTCAGTGCATCGTTTTGGGGCTTAGAGTGGAGGGTTGTAGCCTGGAGGTCAACGGCCAGCTCCAGAGAAACTCACTGGCCTTGGACGGGAGTTTGGGAGCTGTGCCATGTTAACCCCAGACTCAGTGCTTGTTTTGGGGCTTAGAGTGGAGGCCGGTAGCCTTGGAGTCAAGGTAAACCTCTCCACAGCCAATCACTGGGCCTTGGGAGTAAGTGTGAGGGTAATGGAGCATGTTAACCCAGCCTCAGTGCATGTACCTTGGACTTAGAGTGTAGGCCTGTAGCCCTGGAGATCATCAGCCAGACTTAGAGCACCTTACTGGGCTTGGGAGGGAGTGTGAGGGTTCTGGTATTTTAACCCACCCCTCAGCATCGTTATGGGGCTTAGAGTGGAGACCTGTAGCCCTGGAGTTCAAAGGCCAGCCTCACAGCCACTAACTGGGCCTTGGAGTGAGGGTTAGGGTGCTGGAGCATGTTAACCCAGCTCAGTGCATGTACCTTGGACTTAGAGTGTAGGCCTGTAGCCCTGGAGGTCATCACCAGACTTAGAGCACCTTACTGGGCCTTGGGAGGGAGTGTGAGGGTTCTGGGGATTTTAACCCAGCCTCAGTGCATCGTTATGGGGCTTAGAGTGGAGACCTGTAGCCTGGAGTTCAAGGCCAGCCTCACAGCCACTAACTGGCCTGGAGTGAGGGTGGGTGCTGGAGCATGTTAACCCCAGCTTCAGTGCATGGACTGGGACTCAGTGGAGACCTTTAGCCCTGGAGGTCTTCAGCCAGACTTATATCCACTTTCTGGTCCTTGGGAGGGAGAAATGAGGGTGCTGGAGGGTGTTAACCCACCTCAGTGAATATAACTGGGACTTTGAGTGGAGGCCTGTATCCTGTAGGTCAAGGCCAGACTGAAGCCATTACGGGCCTTGGGAGGGAGCATGTGGGTGCGGGATGGTGTCAACCCAGCCTGGAGGTCATGAGCCAGACTTAGAGCCACTACTTGGTTCTTGGGAGGGATTGTGGAGGGTTCTGGGGTATGTTACCGCAGCCTCAGTGCATCGTTTGGGGCTTAGAGTGGAGGGCTGTAGCCCTGGAGGTCAACGCCACTTCAGAGACTCACTGGCCTTGGACGGGAGTGTGAGGATGCTGGGCCATGTTAACCCAGCCTCAGTGCATTTTTTGGGGCTTAGAGTTGAGGCTGGTAGCCTTGGAGGTCAAGGCAACTCTCACAGCCAATCACTGGGCCTTGGGAGTAAGTGTGAGGGTAATGGAGCATGTTAACCCAGCCTCAGTGCCTGTACCTTGGACTTAGAGTGTAGGCCTGTAGCCCTGGAGGTCATCATCCAGACTTAGAGCACCTACTACTGGGCCTTGGGAGGGAGGTGAGGGTTCTGGGGTATTTTAACCCGGCCTCAGTGCATCGTTATGGGGCTTAGAGTGGAGCCTGTAGCCCTGGAGTTCAAAGGCCGCCTCACAGCCCCTAACTGGGCCTTGGGTGTGAGGGTGAGGGTGCTGGAGCAATGTTTCCCAGCCTCAGTGCCATGTAGGGACTTAGAGTGTAGGCTGTAGCCCTGGAGGTCCTCAGCCAGACTTTCGAGCACTTTACTGGCCTTGGGAGGGATGTGAGGGTTTCTGGGGTATGTCTGACCAGCCAGTGCTCGTTATGGGGCTTAGAGTGGAGACCTGTAGCCCTGGAGTTCAAATGCCGCCTCAAAGCCACTAACTGGGCCTTGGGAGTGAGGGTGAGGGTGCTGGAGCATGTTCCCAGCCTCAGTGCATGACTGGGACTTAGAGTGGAGCCTTTATCCCTGGAGTCTTCAGCCAACTTATATCACTTTCTGGTCCTTGGGAGGGAGAATGAGGGTGCTGGAGGGTGTTAACCCCAGCCTCAGTGATATAACTGGGACTTTTGAGTTGAGGCCCTGTATCCCTGTAGGTCGAAGGCCAGACTGAAAGCCACTTACTGGGCCTTGGGAGGGAGCATGTGGGTGCGGGAGGGTGTCAACCCAGCCTGGAGGTCCTCAGCCAGACTAGAGCCACTTACTTGTTCTTGGGAGGGATTGTGGGGGTTCTGGGGTATGTTACCCGCAGCCTCAGTGTCATCATTTTGGGGCTTAGAGTGGAGGGCTGTAGCCCTGGAGGTCAACGGCCAGATTCAAAGAAACTTACTGGGCCTTGGACGGAGTGTGAGGATGCTGGGCCATGTTAACCCAGCCTCATGATTTTTTTGGGGCTTAGAGTGAGGCCGGTAGCCTTGGAGGTCAAAGGCACATCTCACAGCCAATCACTGGGCCTTGGGAGTAAGTGTGAGGGTAATGGAGTATGTTAACGCCGCCTCATGCATGTCCTTGGACTTAGAGTGTAGGCCTGTAGCCCTGGAGTCATCAGCCAGACTTAGAGCACCTTACTGGGCCTTGGGGGGAGTGTGAGTGGTTCTGGGGTATTTTAAACCCATTCTCAGTGCATCGTATGGGGCTTAGAGTGGAGACCTGTAGCCCTGGAGTTCAAAGGCCAGCCTCACAGCCACCAACTGGGCCTTGGGAGTGAGGGTGAGGGTGCTGGAGATGTTAACCAGCCTCAGTGCATGTATCTGGGACTTAGAGTGGAGACCTTTAGCCCTGGAGTCTTCAGCCAGACTATATCCACTTTCTGGTCCTTGGGAGGGAGAATGAGGGTGCTGGGGGGTGTTAACCCAGCCTCAGTGAATATAACTGGGACTTTGAGTGGAGGCCTGTAACCCTGTAGGTCGAAGGCCACACTGAAAGCCACTTACTGGCCTTGGGAGGGAGCATGTGGGTGTGGGAGGGTGTTAACCCAGCCTGGAGGTCATCAACCAGAATTAGAGCCACTTACTGGGCCTTGGGATGAGTGTGAGGTGCTGGGCCATGTTTACCCAGCCTCAGTGCATAGTTTTGGGGCTTAGAGATTGAGGCCTGTAGCCCTGGAGTTCAAAGGCCAGCATCAAAGCCAATTACTGGGCCTTGGAGGGAGCATGAGGTGCTGGAAGTTTTAACCCAGCCTCAGTGCATATAACTTGGTCTAAGAGTGGAGGCCTGTATCCTTGGTCAAAAGCCAGACTGACAGCCACTTACTGGGCCTTGAGAGGTGCATGGTGGTGCTGGAAGGTTGTTAACCCTGCCTGGAGTTCATCAGCCAGAATCAGAGCCACTTCTGGGCCTGGGAGTGAATGTTAGGTTGCTGGACCATGTTTACCCAGCTCAGTGCATAGGTTTGGGGCTTAGAGTTGAGGCTGTAGCCTTGGAGGTCAAAAGGCCAGCATCAAAGCCAATCACGGGCCCTTGGGAGTGAGTGTGATGGTGCAAGACTATGTTTAACCCAGCCACAGTGCATGAAACTGGGCTTAGAGTTGGGCCTGTTAGCCCTGGTGGGTCATCAGCCAGACTGACCCCACTTACATGGCTTGGGAGGGAGCATGGGGGTGCTGGAGGGTGTCAACCAGCCTGGAGGTCATCAGCCAGACTTAAGCCCCACTTACTTGTTCGTGGGAGGGATTGTGAGGGTTCTGGGGTATGTTACGGCAGCCTCATGCATCGTTTTTGGCTTAGAGTGGAGGCTGTAGCCCTGGAGGTCAACGGCCAGCTTCAGAGAAACTCACTGGGCCTTGGACGGGAGTTGAGGATGCTGGGCCATGTTAACCCAGCTCAGTGCATTGTTTTGGGGCTTAGAGTGGAGGCCAGTACCTTGAGGTCAAAGGCACCTCACATCCCATCACTGGGCCTGGAGTAAGTGTGAGGTAATGGAGCATGTTAACCCAGCCTCAGTTCATGTACCTTGGACTTAGAGTGTAGGCCTGTAGCCTTGGAGGTCATCAGCCAGACTTAGAGCACCTTACTGGGCCTGGGGGAGTGTGCGGGGTTCTGGGGTATTTTAACTCCGCCTCAGTGCATCGTTATGGGGGCTTAGAGTCGAGACCTGTAGCCCTGGAGTTCAAAGGCCAGCCTCACAGCCACCAACTGGGCCTTGGGAGTGAGGGTGAGGGTGCTGGAGCATGTAAACCCAGCCTCAGTGCATGTATCTGGGACTTAGAGTGGAGACCTTTAGCCCAGGAGGTCTTCAGCCAGACTTATATCGACTTTCTGGTCCTTGGGAGGGAGAATGAGGGTGCTGGAGGGTGTTAACCCACCCTCAGTGAATATAACAGGGACTTTGAGTGGAGGCCTGTATCCCTGTAGGTCGAAGGCCAGACTGAAAGCCACTTACTGGGCCTTGGGAGGGAGCATGTGGGTGCGGGAGGGTGTTAACCCAGCCTGGAGGTCATCAGCCAGACTTAGAGCCACTTGTTCTTGGGAGGGATTGTGAGGGTTCTGGGGTATGTTACCGCAGCCTCAGTGCATCGTTTTGGGGCTTAGAGTGGAGGGTTGTAGCCCTGGAGGTCAACGGCCAGCTCCAGAGAAACTCAATGGGCCTTGGACGGGAGTTTGAGGATGCTTGGGCTGTTAACACCACCTCAAGTGGCATTGGTTTCTGGTGCTTAGAGTGGAGGCCGGTAGCTTGGAGGTCAAAGGCAACTCCTTCACAGCCACTCACTGGGCCTTGGGAGTGAGGGTGAGGTGGCTGGAGCATGTAACCCAGCCTCAGTGCAGTACCTTGGACTTAGAGTGTAGGCCAGTAGCCCTGGAGGTCATCAGCCAGACTTAGAGCACACTTACTGGGCCTTGGGGCTTAGAGTGGAGACCTGTAGCCCTGGAAGTTCAAAGGCCAGCCTCACATGCCATGGTGGGGTGCGGGAGGGTGTCAACCCAGCCTGGAGGTCATGAGCCAGACTTAGAGCCACTTACTTGTTCTTGGGAGGGATTGTGAGGGTTCTGGGGTATGTTACCGCAGCCTCAGTGCATCGTGTTTGGGCTTAGAGTCGAGGGCTGTAGCCCTGGAGGTCAACGGCCAGCTTCGGAAAACTCACTGGGCCTTGGACGGGAGTGTGAGGATGCTGGCCATGTTAACCAGCCTCAGTGCATTTTTTTGGGGCTTAGAGTTGAGGCTGGTAGCCTTGGAGGTCAAGGCAACTCTCACAGCCAATCACTGGGGCTTGGGAGTAAGTTGAGGGTAATGGAGCATGTTAACCCAGCCTCAGTGCATGTACCTTGGACTTAGAGTGTAGCCTGTAGCCCTGGAGTCATCAGCCAAACTTATAGCACTTACTGGGCCTGGGAGGGAGTTGAGGGTTCTGGTATTTAACCCAGCCTCAGTGCATCGTTATGGGCTTAGAGTGGAGACCTGTAGCCCTGGAGTTCAAAGGCCAGCCTCACAGCCACTAACTGGGCCTTGGGAGTGAGGGTGAGGTGCTGGAGCATGTTAACCCAGCCTCAGTGCATGTATCTGGGACTTAGAGTGGAGACCTTTAGCCCTGGAGGTCTTCAGCCAGACTTATATCCACTTTCTGGTCCTTGGGAGGGAGAATGAGGGTGTTGGAGGGTGTTTAACCCAGGCTCAGTGACTATAACTGCGGACTTTGAGTGGAGGCCTGTATCCCTGTAGGTCGAATGCCAGACTGAAAGCCACTTACTGGGCCTTGGGAGGGAGCATGTGGGTGCGGAGGTGTTAACCCACCTGGAGGTCATCAACCGAATTAGAGCCACTTACTGGGCCTGGACTGGTGTGAGGGTGCTGGGCCATGTTTACCCAGCCTCATGCATAGTTTTTTGGGCTTAGAGTGGAGGCCTGTAGCCCTGGAGTTCAAAGGCCAGCATCAAGCCATTACTGGGCCTTGGAAGGGAGCATGAGGGTCTAGAAGATTTTAACCCAGTCTCAGTGCATATACTTGGACTAAGAGTGGAGGCCTGTATCCTTGGAGGTCAAAAGCCAGACTGACAGCCACTTACTGGGCCTTGGGGAGGGTGCATGTGGTGCTGGAGGTGTTAACCCTGCCTGGAGGCATCAGCCAAATCAAAGCCACTTACTAGCCTTGGGAGTGAGTGTGAGGTTGCTGGACCTATGTGTACCCAGCCTCAGGCATAGGTTTGGGTCTTAGAGTTGAGGGCTGTAGCCCTTGGAGGTCAAAGGCCCGCATCAAAGCCATCACTGGGCCTTGGGATGAGTGTGATGGTGCAAGACTATGTTAAACCAGCCACAGTGCATGAAAACTGGGACTTAGAGTTGAGGCCTGTAGCCCTGGGGGTCATCAGCCAGACTGACACCCACTTACAGGGCCTTGGGAGGGAGCATGGGGGAGCTGGAGGGTGTCAACCCAGCCTGGAGGTCATCAGCCAGACTTAGAGCCACTTGTTCTGGGAGGGATGTGAGGGTTCGGGTATGTTACCGCAGCCTCAGTGCATCGTTTGGGTTAGAGTGGAGGCTGTAGCCCTGGAGGTCAACGGCCAGCTCAGAGGAAACTCACTGGGCCTTGACGGGAGTTTTGAGGATGCTGGGCCATGTGTTACCACCCAGCCTCAGTGCATTTTTTGGGCTTAGAGTGGAGGCCGTAGCCTTGGAGGTCAAAGGAACTCTCACAGCCACTCACTGGCCTTGGGAGTAAGTGTGAGGGTAATGGAGCATGTTAACCCAGCCTCAGTGCATGTACCTTGGACTTAGAGTGTAGGCCTGTACCCTGGAGGTCATCAGCCAGACTTAAGCCCTAACTGGGCCTTGGGAGGGGGATTGTGAGGGTTCTGGGGTATTTTAACCGCCTCAAGTGCATCGTTATGGGCTTAGAGTGGAGAACCTGTACCCTGGAGTTTTTTTTCAAAGCCGCCTCACAGCCTAACTGGGCTTGGTAGGTGAGGGGTGAGGTGCTGAGCATGTTTACCCCAGCCTCAGTGCATGTATCTGGGACTAGAGTGTAGGCCTGTAGCCCTGGAGGTCATCAGCCAGACTTAGAGCCACTACTGGGCCTTGGGAGGGAGTGTGAGGTTGCTTGGTTCTGGGGTATTTTGACCCAGCCTCATGCATTCGTTATTTGGGCTTAGAGTGGAGACCTGTGAGCCCTGGAGTTCAAAGGCCAGCCTCAAAGCCACTAATGGGCCTTGGAGTGAGTGAGGGGCTGGAGCAAGTTAACCCAGCCTCAGTGCATGGTATCTGGGGACTTAGAGTGGAGACCTTAGCCCTGGAGGTCTTCAGCCAGACTTATATCCACTTTCTGGTCCTTGGGAGGAGATGAGGGTGCGGAGGGTGTTAACCCAGCCTCAGTGAATATACTGGGACTTTGAGTGGAGGCATGTATACCTTTAGGTCGAAGGCCAGACTTGAAAGCCACTTACTGGGCCCTTGGGAGGGAGCATGTGGGTGCGTGAGGGTGTCAACCCAGCCTGGAGGTCATCAGCCAACTAGAGCCACTTACTTGTTCTTGGGCGGGATTGTGGGGTTCTGGGGTATGTTACCGCAGCCTCAGGTCATCGTTTTGGGCTCAGAGTGGAGGGTGTAGCCCTAAGGTCACGGCCAGATTCAGAGAAACTTAACTGGGCCTTGGACGGGAGTGTGAGGCTGCTGGGCCATGTTTACCCAGCCTCAGTGAATTTTTTTGAGGGCTTAGAGTTGAGGCCGGTAGCCTTGAGGTCAAAGGCAACTCCACAGCCATCACTACTGGCCTTGGGAGTAAGTGTGAGGGTAATGGTATGTTACCCAGCCTCAGTGCATGTACCTTGGACTTAGAGTGTAGGCTGTAGCCCTGGAGATCATCAGCCCAGACTTAAAGCACCTTACTGGGCCTTGGGAGGGAGTGTGAGGGTTCTGGGTATTTTCAACCCAGCCTCAGTGCATCGTTATGATGCTTAGAGTGGAGCCTGTAGCCCTGGAGTTCAACGGCCAGCCTCACAAGCCCTAACTGGGCCTTGGGATGAGGGTGAGGGTGCTGGAGCATGTTAACCCGCCTCATGCAGGTAGCTGGGACTTAGAGTGGAGACCTTTAGCCCCTGGAGGTCTTCAGCCAGACTTATATCCACTTTCTGGTCCTGGGAGGGAGATGAGGGGTGCTGGAGGGTGTTAACCCAGCCTCAGTTATAACTGGGACTTTTAGTGGAGCCTGTATCCCTGTAGGCCGAAGGCCAGACTGACAGCCACTTACTGGGCCTTGGGAGGGAGCATGGGGGTGCTGGAGGGTGCCAACCCGCCTGGAGGTCATCAGCCGACTTAGAGCCACTTACGTCTTCTTGGGAGGGATTTGTGGGGTTCTGGGGTATGTTAACGCAGTCTCAGTGTATCGTTTTGGGGCTTAGAGTGGAGGGCTGTAGCCCTGGAGGTCAACGGCCAGCTTCAGAGAAACTCACTGGGCTTGGACAGAGTGTGAGGATGCTGGGCCATGTTAACCCAGCCTCAGTGCATTGTTTTGGGGCTTAGAGTGGGGCCGTACCCTGGAGGTCAAAGGCAACTCTCACAGCCATCACTGGGCCTTGGGAGTAGTGTGAGGGTATGGAGTATGTAACCCAGCTCAGTGCATGTACCTTGGACTAGAGTGTAGGCTTGTAGCCCTGGAGGTCATCAGCCAGACTTAGAGCACCTTACTGGGCTTGGGTGGGAGTGTGAGGGTTCTGGGGTATTTTAACCCAGCCTCAGTGCATCGTTATGGGGCTTAGAGTGTGAGACCTGTAGCCCTGGAGTTCAAAGGCCCCAAAAAAAGCCTCACAGCCACTAACTGGGCCTTGGGAGTGAGGGTGAGGGTGCTGGAGCATGTAAACCGCCTCAGTGCATGTATCTGGGACTTAGAGTGTCGACCCTTTAGCCCTGGAGGTCTTCAGCCAGACTTATATCCACTTTCTGGTCCTTGGGAGGGAGAATGAGGGTGTGCTGGAGGTGTTAAAACCCCCCAGCCTCAGTGAATAAACCGGGACTTTGTGGAGGCCTGTATCCCTGTAGTCGAAGGCCAGACTGAAAGCCACTTACTGGGCCTTTGTGAGGGAGCATGTGTGTGCGGGAGGGTGTTAACCCAGCCTGGAGGTCATCAACCAGAATTAGAGCCACTTACTGGGCCTTGGGAGTGAGTGTGAGGGTGCTGGCCATGTTTACCCAGCCTCAGTGCATAGTTTGGGGCTTAGAGTTTGGCCTGTAGCCCTGGAGTTCAAAGGCCGGCATCAAGCCAATTACTGGGCCTTGGGAGGGAGCATGAGGGTGCTAGAAGATTTTACCCAGTCTCAGTGCATATAACTCGGACTAAGAGTGGAGGCCTGTATCCTTGGAGGTCAAAAGCCAGACTGACAGCCACTTACTGGGCCTTGGGAGGGTGCATGGTGGTGCTGGAAGGTTTTAACCCTTGCCTGGAGGTCATCAGCCAGAATCAGAGCCACTTACTGGGCCTTGGGAGTGAATGTGATGTGGCGCTGGACCATGTTTGCCCAGCCTCGTGCTAGGTTTGGGGCTTAGAGTTGAGGGCTGTAGCCTGGGAGGTCAAAGCCAGCATCAAGCCAATCACTGGGCCTTGGAGTGAGTGTGATGGTGGCAAGACTATGTTAACCCAGCCACAGTGCATGAAACTGGGACTAGAGTTGAGGCCTGTAGCCCTGGCGGTCATCCGCCAGACTGACACCCACTTACAGGGCCTCGGGAGGGAGCATGGGGGTGCTGGAGGGTGTCAACCCAGCCTGAGGTCATCAGCCAGACTTAGAGCCACTTGTTCTTGGGAGGGATTGTGAGGGTTCTGGGGTATGTTCCCGCAGCCTCAGTGCATCGTTTTGGGGCTTAGAGTGGAGGGTTGTAGCCTGGAGGTCAAAGGCCCATACTCACAGCCACTAACTGGGCCTTGGGAGTGAGGGAAGGGTGCTGGAGCCATGTTAACCCAGCCTCAGTGCATGGATCTGGGACTTAGAGTGTAGACCTTTAGCCCTGGAGTCTTCAGCCAGACTTATATCCACTTTCTGGTCCT
>NW_022605459.1:0-13922 GCF_008692095.1 Etheostoma spectabile
AGCTAGCAAAGGCTGAATGTGTGTTGATCAACTGTAATGGCAAAGGGCTAACGTTTCATTTTCCTAACTGTTCCCTTCGATAAATACCCTGTGTGTCATGTAGTGTTGGGATTAAATATATTCATATCATGTGTGCATGAACATCATTATAATCATGTAGTGCATTATATTAATCATGTGTGTTAAATTCATTATATTTTGAGCTAAAGAGCAAAAGCATTACACATAGTCTACTAGGTTTCAGTGTGATGTTCATAAAGTTTACTGTGACCTTTTGATAGTGTTTTATGGTACAATGTGTCCAACCATAGCTCTGCCGAGTGAGTCTAATTCTGAAAAAAAGGGGCAAGGGTGGTTAGGGACACGTACTGTGTTTGGGTTGAAGGTCCTCTCCAGTAGAAGTCTGAGACCTGTTATCTATTTTGCAGGCCAAGCTCTGCTTGGCACTAACCTTCGGAAGACACAAAACACAGCGCACAAACATGTCACGTGGTAGCAAATGAACTGCCCCTGTGCACATAAGATCATGCAGAAAGGGAAAAGCGTTAGACAAACTTAGGGAGAGCTATGGATGCATAATTCTCTTAACCTTGTCTCTGGAATATTCCATGGTATTAAACGTTCTTCATCCAACCTACGGACTTGAACCCTTCTTCTGAAAGAATCTAGAAGGGCAGGATTCGCACCAACATTTTGGCGAGCCAGCCAGGAGGAGAGGTTCCATTGGACAAACAACCAGAAACGGACACTCTAATCATTCACCAAGGGTGGCCACCTAAAAGGTAAGCAGAACTGTTTATATCAAATCTGCTATATTGGAGAAAACTAAATGAATGGGTGAGGTCCTTGGTTTGGTTGACAATTTAGAAAGGTATTTTGATTAATCTTGACATCAAGACATAGAGGTTGGATTGTAGGAACGTACCATAGTGTGATTAAATTTGTTGTGTTATTACAAAGAAAGTCAGATATTAATACAAAGAAAGTCAGAGAAAGTCAGAGAAAGTCAGATATTTATTACAAAGAAAGTCAGAGAAAGTCAGATATTAATACAAAGAAAGTCAGAGAAAGAAAGTCAGATTTATTACAAAGAAAGTCAGAGAAAGTCAGATATTAATACAAGAAAGTCAGAGAAAGTCAGAGAAAGTCAGAGATTTATTTAAAAGAAAGTCAGAGAAAGTCAGATATTTAATACAAAGAAAGTCAGAGAAAGTCAGATATTATTACAAAGAAAGTCAGAGAAAGTCAGATATTTATTACAAAGAAAGTCAGAGAAGTCAGATATATTAACAAAGAAAGTCAGAGAAAGTCAGATATTTATTACAAAGAAAGTCAGAGAATGTCAGATTTTATTACAGAGAAAGTCAGAGAAAGTCAGAGAAAGTCAGACTCAAGGGGTAGCACTTTAAAGAAAAGTGTGAATGTGTAGTGTCAAAAGACATGAATGGCAGCATTGTATTGGCTTATTAGTGGAAGAGAGTCAGAGGCGAAAAGTAATGTCCCTAAAAATAGAGCGTGAAAGGTAGTGACACTGTGGTGATCATGAAGGATAGCACTAACATTGACTATTTAGTGTGAAAGGTAGTCTCAAGTTTAAAATATTATGTGAAATAAAAAATAAAAAATACAAAAAAAAAATGGAAGTAATAATGCGCGGAATGGCAGATAAGACAGCTGAAAAAGACCAGGAAAAGGTTAAAAAAGAAACAAAGACAATGTTGTGGCCTCTCGTTCAGGATAACGCAGAGGACACCACAACTTCATTATTGGCACACTAGTGGAAAGTCAGAAATAGATATAGACAGGAGTTAGAAGAGTATAAGAAACAATTTGACTCAAAGGCTTTGATACCGCGATCAAAACTCAAGAAAAGGGTAAAAGAATTAGAGGCCCAGGGTCTGAAAATTCATGAATTAGCATTAATGGGGAAAAGCGTGAGTCATCTCATGCCAGATAAAACTGAAAAAAAAAAAAAAGACGAGGGAGTCCAGGGAGCCAAAGATCCTAAGTTTCAGAACAAGACAGAATCAGACCCCAGACAGGACATTAAGCGTCCCTCATATGTTGCTATATCCGACACTCAGACTGACGAACTAAAGGCCCCCAGACCCCCGGACTTTACCCAGTAATAGATGTGACGAGCGGCACAGTTACTTTCTCCCTTGACTCAGGACACCAGACCAGACAGACAGAGCCAAGCGCGCCCCCGAGCCCCTCCCCTCTCTGCTCCTCTCCTTCTGTAGAACAGGAACGCGCACTCTCAGAGCAGCAAATGGAAAGTTATGAGAATGCTCCATTCAGTCAGAGAATGAGGCTTGAACAGCTGGAGGAATACAAGAAACAGAGTAGTTCAGGCCACAAGCAGAGAGCGATCACTCTGGAGAAAGGTACGAGAAAGAATTAAGGGACAGGAAAAGGAGAGAAAGGGAAGAGATCAAAGAGACAGGAGAAGCAAAAGGTAAGACAGGTATGGGTCGCTGCAGAGGTTAAGGGAAATTGAAGAGATAGCAGTGAATCAGAGGGAGAAACTGATAGCGACAGTAAAGGAAGTAGAGATGTGTGAGAGTCAGGAAGTGGAGAATACAAAGAAAAGGGGGGAAAATGGATAAAAAGGAAGATGATATCAGGTACAAAGAGGTACTGCCCCTGTAGATGCAGCTACTAAGGCTGGCTTAAACAGCCACATTACTACACCTGCTCACACATACGTTGAAACTTCGAACATTATCAACATGAGTCTGCACAATAGAAAAAGAAGCTATAATCGAACTTTAAGACGATGAGTCACTTTTCATGCCCCATTTTATATCGAATAGCAGAGGTCATGAGGAGATTTATCCTCTGCCCCAGTCCGCAGGAATACCTAGCTTCCCGTGGGACCCAAAGTTGAATCTATGAATTATTTAGCTGATTGTTATGACACATGGCTGCGTCAGACAGGAAAAAATCCAGCGCAAAGGGCAATACATCTGTGTGGTTCAGGAAGGCGGTGTTTGCAGGGCTGCCATCAGAGGGTGTGTAAAATTGGAAGAAAATCCAGATTAGATGATGATTGTGAAGATGCGGTGTGGCGGAAACATGTTAGACATCATTTAGATATTGCTAAACGTAAAGCTGACAAAAAGGGGAGTTAAAACACAGAGCTGCAGACACAGCTTTTGAAACTACAGTTAGCAGAAGCAAAAGCTAACTTAACAAAAAGATGCTCAGTAACAATGTCTGTCACAATGCCTGCTGATTCTAACCATACCCTCCACCCCCTCCAGTCAAACCCTCCCCTTTCCCTTGTGATCCTATCCCCCGATCCCCTCCCTTCCCTGCTCTCAGCAAGCCTATCCTCCTGCTTTCCTATCTCCCCAGGGATATTTTTCCCATCCAGAGGTCAGTTCAGGGGTACATACAGGGGGGGCTGCAAATCGTTTCAACAGACCCCAACCACTTCGACAGAGGGATGCTTCTTGTGCGGTGCCATGGACCACTGGAAGTTGCCTGCCCACAGCAACCAAGGCCGAGAGGGCAAGGCAGAGGACAACAAGGGGGACCCAGGCCCAAACCCCACCATTGCTCCCAGCTACGGACACCCAGGCCAGTATCCCCTGACACAGGAAGGTGACCAGGCTCCAGGATGGTATGAGGGTATGTACTGAGGGGGCCCAGGGGAAGCACGGAGAGGGCTTTGGCAGAACCTCTCCTTGCAGTGGAAGTAGGTGGGAAAGACTATCCATTTTTTAGTGGATTCAGATGCTCCTACTCCACTTTGAATGACACAAAATAAGCACTCTATCAGAACGATTTGTGACTGTTGTAGGCTTCTCTGGGAAAAGACAGAAGCTGCTGTTTTACTTCCTCTTCTGTTCACTGAGACACCCACTCACACTGGCATCCTGTCTGCCTAACATCAATGGAAACCCTGGATTTGCAGCCTCCGTCCGTATGTACCACCTGCTGACCCTCCACACCTCACCCTCCATTATGACAGAGGAAATGACCTTCTCTATTATAATGAGTTTTCCGATAACCTATTTGGTAAACAGTGGGATTTAAAATCCACTAGCATCTATGCAGGTCCCCAAGGTGTAGCTGCTGAGGTAGAACTCACCCCTGAAAAAATGTCCTGGTACAAATGTCAGGTGAATCTGTTCCCCACATTACTCTGGCAATAAACCCCAAACATCAAGCTAAGGAATTAGGCCAATGGTTAAATCTGCAGTAGCTGCTAAAGATTTTAGACGCACTCAGATTGACCTTGTTTTCTACTCACCCGTACTGACACATATTGAATCCACATGTTCCCGCCATATGTGCATGATACTGCTTTTTTGGAGAACTGTTATTTCCAGGTCACATGGCAGAGAAATGACTGATCACCTGACGCGGCTGCCCTGGTGACCTCACTTCCTGAATCCATGTGGAGTACTGGCTCCACAGATGTAGGGTTGGTGCATTGTAAACCTGTCACATTTGAACTGAAAACTTCGCTACCCATCAGACAGCCTCAGTACCCCATTAAACCAGTGGCTATTGAAGACCCAGAGCGTCGCAAACTGTAATATCTACACTGACTCAGCATATGTGGTAGGGGCTTTCACTTAAACTCCAGCAATGGTAAGAACAGGGTTTGTAACTGCATCAGGAGAGCCAATTAGACATGAACAGGAAATTAAACTGTTAGTGCATCGCTTACAGGAACCTGCAGGGGTGGCAGTGATTGAATGTAGGGGACATGACAGTGGGAAGTCAGAAGAGGCAGAAGGAAATAGAATGGCAGATGAAGTAGCGAAAAGGAGTGCAGGATACGACAACCGTGCATGCAGACCACTAGTGTGCAGACCAGAGGATGAAACACAACACACACCCTAAAAGAACTACATTTGAAAGCTATCCCAGAACAGAAGACATATTGTAAAAACAGAGGAGCTAGAGAGGGGGACGGAATCTGGCGCGGACCTGACGGGAGAGTACTGTTACCTCTTAGCATTACCAGACAGACTTTGACTGAAACACATAGATTAGGACATGTGGATCAAACCAGCTGAACAGAGCGCTATGTCACTGATGGCATCCACACATGAAAGACATGACAAAAACTAGGTAGGAGAATGCCAGACATGCTTGCAATACAACCCAAAACCAACAGTGAAACCAGAAATGGGAGCATTCCCACTGAGGTGCGACACAATGAGGAGGTAATCATTGACTTACTGATATGGGGACAGTTAGCAGAGGGGGCCAATACCGATTGACAGTCAATTTTTTTAGGATGGCCTGAAGCCTGGCCAGCAAAAAGGGAAGACAGCAAAACAGTGGTAAAAATGTCTAATCAACCATTACATCCCCACTCATGGTTTTTCTTCTAGGATAAGGTCTGACAACGGCTCCCACTTCAAGGATTCAGACCTACAAACTGTAGAACAAATGCTGGGGCTCCAGCATAAGTTTGGTACAGTGTACCATCCACAATCACAGGGAAAAGTGGAGAGAATGAACCTAAACATAAAGCAGAAACTGAGCAAAATCTGCAGTGTGACTGGGATGCATCGGGTTGATGCTTTGCCTATTGCTCTAATGACAATTTGTTTTTCTGTGAACAGGTCCACTTGATTCACCCCATTTGAGCTGGAAAAAGGCAGAAAATTTCCTGGTCTGGCGGCTACTGGGCCAGCAGAAAGTAAAGTAAAAAGATTGCCCAAAGCCTATTTTATGATTTACAAGTATTTGTGTCCAGGTTCTCCAAACAGAAAGGTGGAGATCCACAGCCACACGGCCCCCAGGCTGCCTGGGTCAGCCTCAGAGAGATAAAAGGAAGTGGAACCAACCCAGGTGGACGGTCCATTCGAGGTGACTGAACGCACAACCATGCAGTGAAACTACGCAGAAAGGGGGAAACATGGAATCATTGGAGTCAGTGCACGCCAGCGGAGGAGCCAGGACGGACACTGAGGGAAGTGCAAGCCGCACTGGAAGGAGGCGCACGCATCCCTTCGGACGAAGAGAAGAGCGGAAAAGAGCAAAGGGACCAAGCAAGGGAAAAGGGGCAGAATAATCCCCTCCCAAGCTCCAACTCCAGGTGATTAGTCCAATCCTGGTTGAAGAAAGAAGTGGACCAAGGTTGACGAAGAGTGAAGGTTGAAAACGCCCAGGTTAGAGGTTCTGAATCTGGTATAAAGGATCCCAGTCAACAGTCAAGATGAAATTCCATTCAAATGAAGCGTTTGGCATTGTTATTGTAATATCTGTTGTAATTGTGACTGTGATTCTGATTTGTGTAGAGAATTTCCGGGATCTGTTCAGTAGGTGGTTAGTTAATGATGATCTTTTAAAAAAGATCAAAAGGGAGAGTGGAAACCTTCTTAATGTATCCTGGGATGCTCTATGATTGAATTCCGGGACGCTTGTCATTTGTTTTGATCACTGAATAGGCATCCAATGAAGTGGTCCCGGTGGGACCAAAAGGGGGATTGTTGGGATTAAATATATTCATATCATGTGTGCATGAACATCATTATAATCATGTAGTGCATTATATAATCATGGTGTTAAATTCATTATATTTGAGCTAAAGAGCAAAAGCATTACACATAGGTCTGCTAGGTTCAGGTGATAGTTCATAAAGTTACTGTGACCTTTTGATAAGTTGTTATGGTACAATGTTTCCAACCATAGCTCTGCCGAGTGAGTCTAATCTGAAAAGCAGGGCCAAGGGTGGTTAGGGACACGTACTGTGTTTGGGTGAAGGTCCTCTCCAGTAGAAGTCTGAGACCTGTTATCTATTTGCAGGCCAAGCTCTGCTTGGCACTAACCTTCGGAAGACAAAACACAGCGCACAAACATGTCACGTGGTAGCAAATGAACTGCCCCTGTGCACTAAGATCATGCAGAAAGGGAAAAGCGTTAGACAAACTTAGGGAGAGCTATGGATGCATAATTCTCTTTAACCTTGTCTCTGGAATATTCCATGGTATTAAACGTTCTTTCATCCAACCTACGGACTTGAAACCTTCTTCCTGAAAGAATCTAGAAGGGCAGGATCAGGCCCGGCCCTAAACAATTTGGTGCCCTAGGCAAGATTTTAGGTGGCGCCCCTTGCATCACTGTACAGTTAACTTATGTTAAACTAACAGATAGCGCTCGCTATTTATTGATTAGCCAACTATGTCATGCTAACGGCTAATGCTATTATCGATCATTGTTCTGCAACAGCAAAATAATATCATTATCATCATCAACTTTACTGTAACATTACCTCTGCTTTGTCACGTTTTCCTCCTCTACTTTTCTTTTTTGCTCCCCTGGGCACCAGACAGTTTAGGACGCTTTGACATTATGAGATTTAGATGCAGGTAAAAGAAGTCGGGCTTGTTTTTTTAATTAAGGTGACGTTATAGTAAGGTGACCAGATTTCTCAGACAAAATCCGGGGACATTTTCAGCTCAGAAGCGTATTACCTCCCAAACACGTAATGTTTTTATTTTTGTAAAACTTAAAACGGGGACACTAGACCTAGACTGTTCTCATTAGGGCTGAGCCCCCCCAAGGTATCATCTAGACCCACCCCTGCTGCTAGTTCCTACTCCACTCCACTCCACCTCAAGATAGAAAATCCTAATATTTCAAGATAAAAAGGCCAAATATTTCAAGATAAAAAGTCCTAATATTCAAGATAAAAAGTCCTTATATTTCAAGCTAGAAAGTCCTTATATTTCAAGATAAAAAATCCATCCTTATACTTCAAGATAAAAAGTCCTAATATTTAAAGATAGATAAAGTCTTAATATTTCAAATATAAAGTCCTAATGGTCCTAATATTTCAAGATAGAAGTCCTTATAGTCCTAATATTTCAAGATAGAAAGTCTTAATATTTCAAGATAGAAAGTCCTTATAGTCCTAATATTTCAAGATAGAAAGTCCTAATATTCAAGATAGAAAGTCCTTATAGTCCTAATATTTCAAGATAGAAAGTCTTAATATTTCAAGATAGAAAGTCTCAATATTTCATAATGTTGTAATGTTTACTGAACTACATTTATCTGACAGCTTTGCTTTACTGCTCAAGGCTTGTTTCTGCAACAGCTCATGAGAATCAGATACAATAAAAACTACTGAGGACATATCCTTTGACATTGATGCAGTATAAACGAGATCGCTGCAATGTAAGTTAATAGGATAATTGTCCAGCTTGTATTTACGTTCATAAAAGTGCTTGTTTAGCTGCTAACAGACTCAGATTAATATTCTAAGTGTCTGACAACATTATGGAAGGATTCTAAGGAGGTCGACCTTTCTGTTAAAGATTAAGATCTTTTTAAAAACAAAGTCCGCGAAATTGCGTTCGCTAAAGCACCAGACTCCTGTAAATAATCAGTGCTTTTTAGCATCGTAAAATACGGCTTTCTAAAACCTCTCTGAGCACCGCTGGCTCTGGCGGTCTGGAGCCTGCGTGTGTTGGGTGTGCGATTATCGGCTACGTTTTTCTTTCATTCCAATTTCGGGTCTTTCAGTGAAAACCGGGGACATTTCCGGGGACAGATCCAGCCGGGGACAGGTAGCCAAATAAGGGACTGTCCCCGGAAACCGGGGACGTCTGGTCACCCTACGTACAGGTACAGCACAGGCCGGGCGCCCCTTGGTGGTTTGCGCCCTTAGCATTTGCCTATACTGCCTAAGCCACAGGCCGGCCCTGGCAGGATCGCACCAAACAGTAGCTCCATCTATAGTTCACGATGCATGTTTGTCCACTTTGGCAGGTTAATTTTTATGGTATTTCAGCAAGAAAGCTAACTGCAGCTGAGTAGAATCCTGATAGTTTGGTTGCGAGCTAGCGTTAAGCTGTAACGTTACTCAGCTAGCTAGCTAGCTATAGCATCCCGTTTGCTTCGACAACAGAACTAGAAACGTTATCATTTCATATGATATTGAGTCAATCTCGTGAAAACGGTGTGTATATAGTGTTGGGGCTAAATCCTGCTCCATTCTCAGGGTTCATTCAATTAGTAGTCAAAATCTCAGATGTGGATGTGTGAATCCATTTTATTACATAGGATATCCTAGAGACAAATACAGAGTCAACCTAACACGGCTCAACCCCAAATTTGTCTGACTCTCTGCTCCTGGACCCCCTGGTCTTATTCACAAAGGGTGGGGTCTCTTGGCCACAGTGGTGTGTGTGTGTGCCTATTCGTTATCTTTCAATTGGAAGGTGACTTAAAGTTTATGACCCTCAGTTCAGGACTGGCAAAGCAAAAGATCAGTGGGCCATAAAGAAGAACATCATCGATTCAACTTCTGACACATTTGTAGAGCTGGATTATAACAAAATGTAACAGAACATCTTATATTATAAAACAGAAGTATTGCAAAACGTCTTAATGTACAAACAACAAACTATATACTTATGACAACAAACTTAACGCATGACAACATGTCTTCATTTATGCTGAAATAATGCTTTTACCTTTTGACTTTAATGTATAATGCAATCACCCACAATGTTAAGCACATATAACATTTTAAATTCCAACATTCCCTCTTTTGATCTCACACTCGTGAGATCATCTTTATGGAGATCCTATCAGTGAACACAATGAAATGACAAAACATCCCCGCATTAATCATGGAGCACCCCGGAACAAAACAAGGAGTTTACACTCCCTCTTTGTATCTCACTCTGTGAGATTACCACCTAATGTTTACTCATCCTGTGAACAGATCATAATGTTGTCTACATATTAAATCACAGTACTTTGCAATTTCTGATCTATCCCTACCGAATTATCTTTTAACACTTCATTGAAAATGTGAGGACTTTGTTTAATCCATCTGTATTAACATAGTTACCACCGATCTTGCTTGAAACTATAACAGGAAATTTAATGAAATGTTACAAAATTTATAAGTTCCTACAAATGTAATTTCCATACCAAATTGCTTATATTTTGAGACATGTCTTAACCTTTAAACATGTCTGTTACATGAACTTTACCTAATTCGTAGAGTAAAAATAAGTTGTTGTTCCCGTATTTTATGTGTGTTTGTTTTTAGAATGCGAGTCTGTAAGTACAACCGGCCCTTCACATGTGCATCCGAAGTACAGAACCAGGATGGTCTCTTGCTCCCCCCTTTCCTTCTCAATCCATCTGCTGCTCGTTGGTCTGTATCTCCAGATAAGATCAAGTGTCTTGTTTTATGATGTAGCAGATCTCAGGGTCACATGGTTGACCCTGCAGAGCCCTCTCACCTCAGCATCAGCAAGGCTCCGTCCAGGGCATGTGGACCCCACTCTTGCTCTGCGGTCCAGCACAGCACACTTACAGATGTTGCAATCATTATCAAACGTTTAGCCCTGGTCCACTTTCGTCACTTGGGGCCAAGAATCGCAGCCGACCATAAACCTTTATGGTCTCTAGCTGTGCTGTAGTCTGAGGTTCTGTGATAGTTGTTGTCGTTCTTCTGGTCCAGTTTGTCACTGATCCCGCAGCTGGAGGAGCGAGATGGACCTGGTTCTGACACAACGAGGCACTGTGTGCACAAAACAGAACTCCAAAAAGCATTATCTTTTCTTTTATCAATACTCATTTAGTGTATGTCACTCATTGTCATAATATACATTATTTCCCTCTTGCTGGTTTAACTAGAATAAAATCCATACAAACTCTAAGAGAAACACTGGATTTGGAACGTATCTCTCTAAGCCTCAGTTACATTACGGGTCATGTTTCTGCACAAAATAAAAAAATCGTAGAGTCGTTTTAATATCCTTAATGCTATGGATACTGTATTATTGCTACTGTATCCTCTTTTGAGTTATGTCTCCTACAGCATTCTAGTCATAATTATGTAGTAGTTTTATCCATTAACACACTGTCTTGCGTTACAAGTTTAATCTTGATCTTAAAGCAACAAAACAAAAAGTTGAAAAAGAAAAGAATCACCCAAACAACATATTTCCAGATCAACTCATAGTTTTTAAACAATTTGTCGTATAAAAATCAAAATACAAACAAAATCCACAAACAAAATTAAGCTTCACTAAAAGCTCATTTTAACACCACATCAAAAACACTTAGAATGGAATCTCATATCAGCTTGGATTGGTTTTAATCTTTTCTCAACCAATAAACTTAGATGACTTATAACAAAAAGAATGTTTCTTTAATTTTCTATTTTTAAGTTGCAACAAAAGATTTGTACTAACTAATGTCTAATGTGTTATTTATGACCTGTAGTCCTAGTAACAGTAGAACCAACTTTATCACCTAGTGGTTCAATCTATCCAGTTTGTTACCTGATATGAGAACATAATTCATTTTACTGTCTAATTTATGATCAAAATCTTCACTTAGCTGCAAGTCTACTGGAACCTCTCTTTACTTTGTGCACAACTTTTTTTTACCTTAACCTCCTCTATACTTGTGTGTGTTTTCTTGAAAGAACCCACACTTCAGCTGTCTCTAGACCTCTGTAAAGAAAAGAGGATTTCTCTCTTCTTTTCTTCACTTTACTTTAAAGAAGTCTTAATCTATGACATTAATTTCAAAAACGTTACTACAGTAGGGTCAGTCATACTAATAGTAAAAAAATTCATAATTTCACTGTTCCAAGTTTAAAGTCCCAATTCCAAACTGTATATTATTTTTGTATTCTATTACCAACACAATTCCCCTAAAATATTTCAAGCATGAAAGTATCACAAAGTACTGTAAAGGTAAACATATAAGAAGCCTCATATTTTCTTTCTTAAAACTGGAAATGATCAAAGCATTTTCTATTAATCAACTAAGTAATTTAATCAATTACGACTTTCATGTGAATATTTTTAGATCAATGCATTAACTTAATTTTGATTCTTCTTTTTTTTTCTTTTTCACCTACATCTTCCTCTTTCTTACAACAACATTCTTAGTTTTATCAGATCTGTTTTCTGTTAATTTAACCCTTGAGTTACCTTTTGCCCTGCAGAGGCATTTTGGTTCGTTACTTCTTTTTAAATGAGGTTTCTTATCTGTGTTTTTTTACAGCCCCCTCTGTGGAAGGGTCAAAAGGGGGGCATCCCCCTTCCTCCACTTGAACTCATGTTAACATAGAATGTTTACATAAGCATTTCTTTTAGTTATTCTCATTATTTTCTTTACCAACATTAGTAGGACACTGCAAAACCCTTAAGCATACATTAAAACTTCTGTTATATAAGATGGATCCCACATTGGATTGACTACTTTTATCTCTTTGTTTTTGTTTTAAACCGAATGTTCCCTCATTAAATCTAAATCTTTTCCTTAAACGTTACACTATTTCCCTCTTTTCCCTCAGCCTCCTTTAGGGAGACTAGGGTCTGACAGAATTTACTATAATTTTGATCCATCTCCTAATTGCAGACATACAACAAATAAAGCAAGACAAGACATACAGACATACATTTAAACATTTATCAACTGTACCCAATCTGAAAGTGAGTCATTAATAGTTAGTGTTGAATTCTCACCAGTTATGTCCCTCCATAAAATTCACTAAACTTTCTATTTCTTATTTCTTACTTTCCTTCTTTTTTTTTTTTTTGTTCTTGTGAAATCATAAATTTTACATTTCTTTCCTTCAATCTACCAGATCTCAGACATAATCTCATCTAAAACTATGAACATCTCTTCCACTTACTCAGATCTTATATTGCATCAATGGTTTAATTACTACATGGAGTCAACACTTCTCTTCTGCTTTCTCCTCTCTGTAGCTATACCCTGCTTCTATATAACCCACTTTTTCCTTCTTTCCCTCATTCTTAGAAACCCCTCTCTCTTTGTCTCTTTTGTACGTTTTGTCCTTTTTTTTCTTTTGAATGAGCTAGCCTCTGAGCCTGGCTGTATTTGTTGTCTCATGCAGAATCCTGATATTTTACTGTCCCATGGTGCTGCCCGCTCTCGCTTCGTGGCAGCAGAGTGACTGTGAGTAGAGAGGGGATGAGGGCTCTGGGGCACGCATTTTCTCATCTCCCTCTGAATAATCTAATAACACGGGGTATCTTTGTGCACAGTCCCCTGCCCTTTATGTATCTTTACTGCTGGTTAAATTCCATGTGTGCAGCTGGAGAATATTGTGGCGGTCTATATCTGGATTTTCTGAAAATGACTGATCATTTTTCTGTCCCTCTGTTTTATCCTTATCTTGTGTCCTAGTGTACCTTATGGGGTGTGCTGCTCTCTGCATGAGCATTAAAAGACCGTGGGAACAGCATGGTTACCTTCTACTTCAGTATTTATTCTCAATTTGGGACGTAATATGAGACCCACGTTTTTGGCATCGTCCTCTAATTTAGTTATATCATCCTGTAATTTATGCTTCGTCCCACAGGGGACAGAAAAACGGCTTCTCAATATGTGTTAAACTTTTTGTACTACAGGATCTAAATGTCCTGTGCTTGTTTAAGCACACATCTGGTCTTTTTGGAGTGCCCGGCCGCGTGTTCCACGTTACCACGGTTTATACGGTCCTGATTTCAACAGCCCCCCTCTGTGTCTTAGCTTACGCCATACTATTCCCTTTTTTAAAAATTATATCATTTTTCAGACTACTTTCGTTTCTATTATCCATGTAGAAACTACGTTCACGTTTCCGAACGCTACGCCTTCATGTATCCCTTGTTTGAAATACACTACCCTTCATCTGATTCACCAGACTACTTTCATTCTACGGCCCCATTTAGAAACTACGGTCCCCTCTCCGGATCCTACACCTTCATGTATTTCTCTTTAAATACACTACCCTTCATCTGCTTCATAGGCCTACACAGACTACTTTCATTTCTATTTCCCAATGCAGAAACTACGTTCATGATCCAGACGTTACCCCTTCATGTATTTATTTTAAATACATTACCTTCATATGCTTCATGCACAGACTAGTTTCATTCCTTGATCCCAATTCAGGAACT
>NW_022605460.1:0-5275 GCF_008692095.1 Etheostoma spectabile
GACTTTTTCGACATGTTATAAATGACTTTTTTTCGACATGTTATACTATGACTTTTTTTGACATGTTATACTATGATTTTTCAACATGTTCTAATATGATTTTTTCGACATGTTATCTATGACTTTTTTCGACATGTTATATGATATGATTTTTTCGACATGTTATACTATGACTTTTTTCGACATGCTATAATATGACTTTTTTTCGACATGCTATATATGACTTTTTTGACATGTTATAATATGACATTTTTCAACATGTTATACTATGACTTTTTTCGACATGCTATACTCTGACTTTTTCCATGTTATAATGACTTTTTTTCGACATGCTATACTATGACTTTTTCACATGTTATCTATGACTTTTTCAACATGCTATACTATGCTTTTTTGACATGCTATAACTATGACTTTTTCGACAGTTATATATGACTTTTTTCGACATGCTATACTATGAATTTTTTCAACATGTTATACTATGACTTTTTTCGACATGCTATACTATGACTTTTTCGACATGTTATAATATGACTTTTTCAACATGCTATACTATGACTTTTTTGACATGTTATAATATGACATTTTTCGACATGTTATACTATGACTTTTTTCGACATGCTATAATATGACTTTTTTCGACATGCTATACTATGACTTTTTCAACATGTTATACTATGACTTTTTCTAACATGCTATACTATGACTTTTTCAACATGCTATACTATGACTTTTTCGACATGCTATACTATGACTTTTTTCGACATGTTATACTATGAATTTTTTCAACATGTTATACTATGACTTTTTTCGACATGCTATACTATGACTTTTTCGACATGTTATAATATGACTTTTTCCGACATGCTATACTACGATTTTTTTCTACATGTTATACTATGACTTTTTTCAACATGTTATACTATGACTTTTTTTTACATGTTATACTATGACTTTTTCAACATGCTATACTATGACTTTTTTCGACATGTTTATAATGACTTTTTCCGACATGTTATACTATGACATTTTTCGACATGTATACTTACCTTTTCGACATGTTATACTATGAATTTTTCAACATGTTATATGATTTTTTTCGACATGTATACTATGACTTTTTTTCGACATGTTTATAATGAATTTTTCAACATGTTATATGATTTTTTTTTGACATGTTATACTTGACTTTTTTTCGACATTTATATAATGATTTTTTTCGACATGTTATACTATGACTTTTTTCGACATGCTATACTATGACTTTTTCGACATGTTATACTATGAATTTTTCAACATGTTATAATATGATTTTTTTCGACATGTTATACTATGACTTTTTTCAACATGTTATACTATGACTTTTTTTGACATGTTATACTATGACTTTTTCAACATGCTATACTATGACTTTTTTCGACATGTTATAATGACTTTTCCGACATGTTATACTATGACATTTTTCGACATGTTATACTATGACTTTTTCGACATGTTATACTATGAATTTTTCAACATGTTATATGATTTTTTTCGACATGTTATACTATGACTTTTTTCGACATGTTATACTATGAATTTTTCAACATGTTATATGATTTTTTTCGACATGTTATACTATGACTTTTTTCGACATGTTATAATATGATTTTTTTCGACATGTTATACTATGACTTTTTTCGACATGCTATACTATGACTTTTTCGACATGTTATAATATGACTTTTTTCGACATGCTATACTATGACTTTTTTGACATGTTATAATATGACTTTTTTCGACATGTTATACTATGACTTTTTTCGACATGCTATACTATGACTTTTTTCGACATGTTATACTATGACTTTTTTGACATGTTATACTATGACTTTTTCGACATGCTATACTATGACTTTTTTCGACATGCTATACTATGACTTTTTTCGACATGCTATACTATGACTTTTTTCGACATATTATACTATGACTTTTTTGGGGCTTTTTACGACGTACTATAGTATGACTTTTTCCGACATGTTATAAAATTATGTTTTTGACATACTATGACCTTTTTTCGGATGTTATACTATGATTTTTTTTGAATTTTTTCGACATACTATACTATGACTTTTTTTGACTTTTTAGACTTTTTTCGACATATTATACTATGACTTTTTTGAATTTTTTATTCAAAAAATTATTTATTTATTTTTTATGATATGACTTTTTCGACATGTTATACTATGACTTTTTTGAATTTTTTATTCAAAAAATTATTTATTTATTTTTTATGATACTTTTTTCGACATGTTATACTATGACTTTTTTGAATTTTTTATTCAAAAAATTATTTATTTATTTTTTATGATATGACTTTTTTCGACATGTTATACTATACTGTTTTTCGACATGTTCTAACTATGATTTTTCAACATGTTATATGATTTTTTTCGACATGTTTATACTATGACTTTTTTCGACATGTTTATAATATGATTTTTTTTCGACATGTTATACTATGACTTTTTTCGACATGCTATACTAGACTTTTTTTCGATGTTATACTATGAATTTTTCAACATGTTATAATTGATTTTTTTTTCGACATGTTATACTATGACTTTTTTCAACATGTTATACTATGACTTTTTTTGACATGTTATACGTGACTTTTTCAACATGCTATACTATGAGTCATATAGTATCGCATGTTGAAAAAGTCATAGTATAACATGTCAAAAAAGTCATAGTATAACATGTGAAAAAAGTCATAGTATACATGTCGAAAAAATCATATTATAACATTTGAAAAATTCATAGTATAACATGTCGAAAAAGTCATAGTATAGCATGTCGAAAAAAGTCATAGTATAAACATGTCGAAAAAACAATTATAAACATGTCGAAAAAAGTCATAGTATAACATGTCGCGAAAAAATCATATACATGTTGAAAAATTTCATAGTATAACATGTCGAAAAAGTCATAGTATAACTGTCGAAAAAAGTCATATCATAAAAATAAATAAATTATTTTTTGAATAAAAAATTCAAAAAGGATCATAGTATAACATGTCGAAAAGTCATATCATAAAAAATACATAAATAATTTTTTGAATAAAATTCAAAAAGTCATAGTAATAATTGTCGAAAAAGTCAAGTATAATATGTCGAAAAAAGTCATATCATAAAAAATAAATAATTATTTTTTGAATAAAAATTCAAAAAGTTATAGTATACTATGTTGAAACAGTCTAAAAAGTCAAAAAAAGTCATAGTATAGTATGGTCGAAAAAATTCAAAAAAAATCATAGTATACATCCGAAAAAAGGTCATAGTATGTCAAAACAAATTTTATAACATGTCGGAAAAAGTCATACTATAGTACGTCGTAAAAAGCCCCCAAAAAGTCATAGTAAATATGTTCGAAAAAAGTCATAGTATAGCATGTTGAAAAAAGTCATAGTATAGCATGTCGAAAAAAGTCATAGTATAGCATGTCGAAAAAGTCATAGTATAACTGTCAAAATGTCATATTATAACATGTCGAAAACGTCATAGTATAGCATGTCGAAAAAGTCATAGTATAACATGTCGAAAAATGTCATATTATAACATGTCAAAAAAGTCATAGTATAGCATGTCGAAAAAGAGTCATATTATACATGTCGAAAAGTCATAGTATAGCATGTCGAAAAAAGTCATAGTATAACATGTCGAAAAAAATCATATATAACATGTCGAAAAAGTCATAGTATAACATGTTCGAAAAAAATCATATCACACATGTTGAAAATTCATAGTATAACATGTCGAAAAAAGTCATAGTATAACATGTCGAAAAAAATCATATACATGTTGAAAAATTCATAGTATAACATGTCGAAAAGTCATAGTATAAACTGTCGAAATGTCATAGTAAACATGTCGGAAAAGTCATTATAACATGTCGAAAAAAGTCATAGTATCGCATGTTGAAAAAGTCATAGTATAACATGTCAAAAAGTCATAGTATAACATGTTGAAAAAAGTCATAGTATAACATGTCGAAAAAAATCATATTCTAACATGTTGAAAAATTCATAGTATAACATCGAAAAGTCATAGTAAGCATGTCGAAAAGTCATAGTATAACATGTCGAAAAAAATCATATTATAACCTGTCGAAAAACGTCATATATACTGTCGAAAAAAATCAATCATTACATGTTGAAAATTCTAGTATAACAGTCGAAAAAGTCATAGTATAACATGTCGAAAAAATCATATAACATGTTGAAAAATTCATAGTATAACATGTCGAAAAAGTCCATAGTATAACATGTCAAAAATGTCATAGTATAACATGTCGAAAAGTCTTATACATGTCGAAAAAAGTCATAGTATAGCATGTTGAAAAAGTCATAGTATAACATGTAAAAAAAAGTCATAGTATAACATGTTGAAAAAAGTCATAGTATAACATGTAGAAAAAAATCGTAGTATAGCATGTCGGAAAAATCATATTAAATAACATGTCGAAAAAGTCATAGTATAGCATGTCGAAAAAGTCATAGTATAACATGTTGAAAAAATTCTATATAACATGTCGAAAAAGTCTAAGTATAGCGTCGAAAAAGTCATAGTATAGCAAGTTGAAAAAGTCTATATAGCAGTTTAAAAGTCATAGTATAACACATTTTGAAAATCATAGTATAGCATGTCGAAAAAGTCATATTATAGCAGTCGAAAAAGTCATAGTATACATGTCGAAAAATGTCATATTATAACATGTCAAAAAAGTCATAGTATAGCATGTTGAAAAGTCATATTATAACTGTCGAAAAGTCATAGTATAGCATGTCGAAAAAGTCATAGTATAACATGTTGAAAAAATTCATAGTATAGCATGTCGAAAAAAGTCATATTATAACATGTCGAAAAAGTCATAGTATAGCATGTCAAAAAGTCATAGTATAGCATGTTGAAAAAGTCATAGTATAACATGTTGAAAAAGTCATAGTATAGCATGTCGCAAAAAGTCATATTATAACATGTCGAAAAGTCAGAGTATAGCATGTCGAAAAAGTCATAGTATACCATGTTGAAAAATGTCATATTATAACATGTCAAAAAGTCTAGTATAGCATGTCGCAAAAAGTCATATTATAGCATGTCACGAAAAGTCATAGTATAACTGGTCGAAAAAAATCATATCATAACATGTCGAAAAAGTCATAGTATAACATTTCGAAAAAAATCATATTATACACATGTTGAAAATTCATAGTATACACATGTCCAAAAAAAGTCAT
>NW_022605461.1:0-19935 GCF_008692095.1 Etheostoma spectabile
GTGTCCTCTACAGCATCATTATCAGGTCAACATTTTAATTTGATTATACTTTGGTTTTTAGGCCAAATACCTGTAAACTTATTACATTACCATCAGTCTCAGCTGCACTTTGTGTTTAGTGCTAAATAGCACTACGATGGTGGATATGGTAACCCTTATAGCTGCTAATATCAGCATGTTAACATTGTCATTTTGATCATGAGAGAATGCAGATTTAGCATTTCGCTCAAAGCACCACTGTTCCAAGTACAGCCTTACATAGCACTAGCGTGACACATTCAGACATTGAGGAGCCTTCCAGCTAAGTCTCTGAGGGCTTAGGGCTGTCCCACTGGGCATGGGAGCCCTCTCCCCCTCGCGCCCTTCTTGAGCCCTTTCTTCTGAACACTTTCCGTAAGTCCGCCTGATGGAGTTAACCACAATTCATAGTGTTGTGACATTAAAACACAGAGTTACCGAGGAAGCCTGAAAGTGTTAAAAAAACAAGGAGGAGTGGATATCAGCCTGACGTAATAAATTTACATAGATACACTAAGACTTCAACATCTTTGTGATAATTATGTTCGTCATAGTTTCTATTCCTCAAGAATGGGTGATTACACAATAAGTGTCAAAGTGAGATTTAAAGAGCTCATATTATGCTTTTAGGCTTTTCCCCCTTTCCTTCATTGTGCTATATATCTTTTTTGCGCACGCCATAGGTTTACAAAGCCCAAACCCCCCCCAAAAGGCACTTACCATCTCCAACAGAAAACACTGTTCACAAACTGCTCCAAACAGCTCTATTGTAGTCCAGCCTTTACTTCCGTGATGAACGTGCATTACTTTGCTCACCTAGCTGCTAGCATGGCACGCCCTCATACCATGCTTCTGACTGGCTATTAGTCTTTACCTAGGTACTGCATGTGTGTAACTAACTCAAATGAACAAAAGTGAGATGATGCCTCACTCTGTAGCTTAAATAGAGAGCTCACACACAGGGCCGAAAAGAGGAGCCTCAGCAATGTGCAGTACAACAAAAATATGGTGTTTTTGAAACATGAAAATGAGCATACTATGAGCACTTTAAAAGTTTCTCAAACAATCCTGGATCTCAAAGCTAACACTTCTTAGATTCATTTTAACAAGTTGTTTTAAATCAAAACTACCGGTCAAGTATTATGCTAATGGGGCGTCCTCTGTCCTCCCCCAGTAAGAGCGTTTGCCCCATGTAGGCTGAGTCCTTTGCAGCGGCGTGGGCTCAAACCTGCTGCTGTCATCCCCCATCTCTCTGCCCTTTTCCTGTCTATCCTCTGACACTGTGTAATAAGGTAAAGCCCCCAAAAAATAAAAGTATTATGCCAATAAACTTTAAACAAACCGACCATTTATATTTTATATTCCTATTAACTGTATATCTGGAGAAAACAATTGACATGAACCAGGAAGATGACTAAGTATCCACATGCCCTACCCCGCTGTTTCAAGCTCCTCGGGAAATAAACAGGCAGTGATAGTTCACTTGACATCGTTCAAAGGCTTCACTTCACTTCCCCTCTCCGGGTCATATGTGGCAGCATGGACAGCAGAGGTCAAGCGCCTGTCAGCCACTCACAAAAACAGCTCATGTTCCCCAACAATCAGGGCTTGTTGGAGGTTTCCAGCACAACCATGACAAAGCGATAGGACGGTGAAACTGTATCCTTCTCTCTGCCTCTTCCCTCTCAACAAATATCTGTTTCCATTCCTCTCAGTAATATCGTCAAAGGGAAGCCTACAGTTCAAGCGACGGGAGTGCTCTTTCACCAGGTTTTTCTTTCTAGGATATAAATATATTATTTCAAACAATAAAAACAGACATGCATTTACAGGTTCTTTCTCTTAACTGTATTATCAACATCTATATTGGATCGAGTGTGCGAAGACCCCAAGATGCAGAGTTCTCACACACAGTTTTGGCTTTGATATTTGGACCTTAAGCTTCTGAACGTTTCCCCCCCATCTTGAACTCTCCTCCTGACTCCCCTGAGTTCAGAGGAAGCCAGATCCCACTCTCTTCTGAATGTTTACAAGATGTGTAAGACCTCACAGTGAAGCCGGTACATTTCACCATAACGCCCCTCTGCTCTATGCTATAAGCCAGCATAAGTCCACTCGGTCATGCAATATACTTTACCTGTAGCCTACCCCTCTCCCTTCCACTCATTCTCTTCTTCAACCTTCTTTATTTTCAAATCACATCATCGCTCGTTCCATCTTGAACTCAAGATGCGTCTACTTTAGAGGAGAGCGCCCTCAGGGCTCTTCTGTCATGGAAGTGCTCATCCTCAGTTACGTGGTCTGAGCGCAGGAAGTAACCCCCTTCTTTTAGCATTAGAGAGGACAACCCGTCCCCACTAGACTGGCCTGCTTGACACCATATCATTTAAAGTGACGACTGTCTGTTTATGTCCTTTAGAAGTTGAAACTGTTGGCTAGGAAGTACAAATTTTAGGAAGGCTACTTGAATTTAGTATTTCCATATTGCTACTAATACTTTGATTTATACATTTCAGAGGGAATATTTGACTCTTTACTCTATTAGACTACACTTATCTGACAGTGATAATCCCACTGAGTAATGTTACCATAGAACAAAAAACAAAACAAAAAAGGGACCGTTTGGTATTATAGAATGGACCACTGGAGGAAATAGGGGAGGGTCATGACTTTTTTCCTTTGGTGAGGGAGGGTCACCCAACGTTTTGAACTTGCCCCATGCTACGTGCAGGTTGCTAGTATCCCATCTATATACGGAACTCCAGAGACGTCCATTCTGTTTGAGTTGTCTTCACTCTGACACCATGTCTTGTTTTGTACTGTACAAACATGTAGATTCACACTGACGTGATATAAACTGGTTTTATTTATATATATATATATATATATATATATATTATATATATATATATATATAACCTGGAGCAACATGTGAAATGTGTCTCTGCTTATCATCTACTCTCTAGTACACACAATGAGCATGCGCAGCATAGAAATCATGACGTGCATCAATTGGCCGACAGAAAAACTGTGAATATTACACAGAGTCATTGATGTCTTGCACCAAGAGAGAGCTCCATCATTTATTCATTTTTAGAATATCTTTTGCCACATTACAAAAACATATTTAGTCACCCTCTTGTAAACCAATCAAACAGTTTTAAGAGAACTTTCTCTGAGATATTGGCTTCAATCCAAGTACAATAGAAGTAAAGGAATTTCTTTCTGAAGAAAAATCATAATAAATCACCCGTACATATCTGTCCTGTAAGCCGTAACCAACTATCTATAGGAAAAATCACTCTTGACTGAAGGGTCACAACTTGTAAACACATGCAAACTGATGAGGGGTCACAAGAATAACAGCTTCTTTTAAGGCACCAAAAGCCTAGAAGTTTGAAACCGGGCTCGGAACAGGTAGTTATCTGAAAACCTAAGAAAATAAAACCAAAACATCTGCAGGGCTAAATACAATGTATGATAATTAGGCAATATATATTTTGACAATTTAGGTAAACGAAACCCAAATTATGTATGATTTAGACTGCAATTTTGCTTGTATGTGTACACACAATTACCAAGGGTCCTGTGCACAAATAATCATTTCTATATTCGTAGGCTACAGCAAAAACATATTTTTTTTTGGGGGGGGGCGTATGTACTTTCTTTACCTGCTCACAGCCATTCTGGTTCACGTTAAGCTGTTTTGGCTCATTCAATGCGTGAAATGTGAGTTTGAACAAGAAATAAGAGAAACCACATGTAAGAGTGCTAGAGTCATTTCTTTTCATCTTTCACCAAATCAAAGCTGGACTAATATTATTTCCAGCTGTTATGAAATTCAACTGTACACTAGTCAACTAACTACTAAAAGGCACCACCACCTGGTCAACAGGATCACTACAGTTATGAGGCACACTAATGAAGGAAATCCACAGAAATGGTGATTTGGTGATCCCCGTGATTCACAGCGCCCATTACATTGTGACCACCAAGCCAACCGCCTGACAGAGAAGCCCCTGACTGCAGACCCGCAGACACGTTGAGGGCGGGGTTAAACGTTAACCCCGCCCCTCAACGTTTAAACCCTTTAACTCTCCAGCATTTGACCCTGTCATTTCATCGCAATATCAGAGTGAATTTAGCAGTATGCCCCCACGCTTCGGACAGCCCTTTTTAGTCAATAAATAATGGAAGTAAGTGTGACTTTTATAGTTGTTTAGTTTTCAAAAACAAATAAAAAAGCTTGTTATGTCTATTTAATGTTTCTGCACAAGTTGAGCAGGCTGAGGTTCGGATTGGAAGGCTAACTCCCTTCTTTAACTGCTAGCTCCAAGTAATCTGAAAGTGTGGAAATTATTTCCATTGAAGGACAATGTTCCAGTCGTTGTGTGCATGGACGGTCTCTGAATCGTCTGCAACCAGAGATTAAGGAGAGCTCAGATCCACAACACCCCACATCTTTGTCTCTGTCCCCCGGCATAGCGCGGTTAGCGCGACCAGTGCAGGGGCTAGCGCCCATGACTCGCGTGTGGATGATAGCCTGTAGATCTGTCTTTAGTGTAGATATGTCTTCAGTGAATGAGCCCACAACTCAACCAGTGGTCTCCTTCTTAAGCGAGTTTTATTGTGTAGACCGCCAGAGGATAACAGGTGTGTGAAGGCGATCTGTGTGAGGCGATCTGCCGTTATATGATATATGGATTAAAAATTTTCTTTTGTGTTTACTTATCTGTTTGTTTTGCTTTTTTGCTGCTGTAACAGGAATTCCCCCGCTGTGGATGAATAAAGTATCTAATCTAATTATTGTTTTTGTATTATGTTGTAGCCTATATTTGTTATTAAACTTATTTTCATAATTATTGGTGTTATATTATATATATATATATATTATATATATATTTATAGTGTCTATATATAAATATACACATACTATATACATTATATAATATCTGATATATATCTAGTCTCATGATCGTTTGATTTTGATAACATTAAGAAGTATCAGGTTGCAATTGATTATGATAATTACATTCAAATATCTACTTTTTTATCATTTAATTTATATTGAAGTATTTAATGTTTTGTGAATGTGTCATATTGTATTTCATAATTAGTAAACCAAAGATTAAGTTCATTATGTTTTAAATCGTTGCATTTCGCCACATCCAGTAAGGTTTCTAGTCCCACATGTGCACACGCGCTACAACCAACCAGAGCAACGCTGGTTGATAGATTCAACTTTTGCCGTATCAACACATCTTCCTTTTTGAAGAATGACATCTCTAAACCCAAGTCTTCCATCACGGGCAAAGCCGATTCGAAAGACAGCCTTCTTTGTTTTCAAATAGCAGGAGGGAAATTCACGCGGAACCGTCTCCACTGTGCCGTCCTTATGTTAAGCCCGCCCCCACCGACTCTATACACAATTGATTGGCCGACCAGAATTTGGTTTTCCAGTTCGGATCCAACGGAGAGTTGCTAGACTGCTCTTCATTCGATGTGATAGAAATCTTTATTACACGATCAATTTAAAAAATATTTAACCAATTTGAAGTCAAAGATTTTGAAAAAGAAGCCAAGCTTTTTTGGAGCTGGCTGCCAATATTAAGCAATACATTTTTTCCATGTCTACTTGTACAAACAAAAAAGCTTTAGATCATATGAACTTTGTTTGATTCACAAATATTTGTATGAAGTTTTTTACTTGGTTTGTTTTTTTCCTTAAGTAACCCCCTGGCTCGTTGTGGACGTAGACTGTTAATATGTACAGAAGATATTGTTTCCTACTGTGCGTCCACATTCTTCAATAAATCTTGATTTGAAAAAAGAAAGAGTTGCTGGACTTACCCTGGCTGCAAATTACATTTGCCGTTATGGTGCATCTAGATTTCTAGGCTACAAGGCAACACAAAAATCAGACAAATTAGTAACAATGCCTACGAATTAACAATCATATTGACGCCAAATTTACCAACCAACATCATTTATTAAATGATTTTGCAATACAAACATCTGTGCAAAATGTTTAGACAAATTACAAAGACAAGGCCTCTCTTGGTCAAAAAGGATAAGCACGTAAACCTTCTGTAATAGGTACACTGTTATTGAAATACAATCGTACTGTGTTTGTTTTGTTTTATAATGGATCTAGAATTAAAAAACAAAACAAATAAGGCACAGTTATGATTTTCTTGCCAAATACAAAAATACCCAGACTTGATTAAGATTCACAGTCTTGTGTACAAGTGTTTTTGCACTACTATATGAGTGGACATAAATCATTGTTTTTTACAATGTACATGCTGGATGGAGGTCACGTGTAAAAATTCAGATGCAAAGGCAGCTCGCTCTGCTTCAGAGGAACGAAAAGATGAAAAGACAAAAGACAGCAATGAAATAAACCCTCAATAGGAAAATGTACTTTAAATGAGTCAAATAATCTTGGATTAGATTTGCATGAGGAACAAGCACAATCTTATCCTTTCGTTAGCTTCTGTTGACCATAGTTGGTTTGAATAAATTATTTCAGGTAAACTAAAGTTCAGTCTAATCTAAATCAGAATTATTTTCATTTTAGTATGCAGTGACTTGAAGCGCCTGCTTTTCATGTAGTGAGTAGTCAGATCGTAGCCATGGTTTGAAGGGTTTAAGTACACGGACTAAATACTTAACATAATACAGTCTTGTCTATCTACATTCCACAAATGTCAACTTAAAAACGCTATCATTAAACAATGCAATATAGGCCACGAGCCATCTTCACTTTATGCTCTGCACATCCACAGTCAGATGCTATCAGCGTACCCTCGTGTCAGATGTGTGTTTGGTTAGTGTACAGCGGATTAAGAGAGTGATCATCAGCAGAGTGCAACACGTACAATCTGGGACACTTTTATGACCATTCAAAACCAATGATTGTCTACTACACACAAGGTAACCCAGATCCCAAACTGTTCTGTCACTGCAGCCCTTTCTATTATCTATATGTGTGTCGTTTTTAAATAACAAAAGCTTCATATTAAGCCGTGCTTCTAATCAACCATCATCAAAACCGACAATAACAGACAGCTAAGGCATCATTTGTGTGATTACAGAACTGTGAATTAATAACATTTACCAAATACTTCTTCATTTCACAAAAGATATTTACGGAAAAGCCTTGAAAAACGTATATGATTATACTGCTGGACACGTTGAAAAATAAATACAGCTAAAATTTTAGAGACTCACAGGGGAAAAATATGGGCATATTTATGTTGTTTCTTTTACTTTTAAAGCTGCACATACTCGTTAGGATGTCGTGTCAGCACAGTTGGCACCAGGTGTACCGGATACCATTCACTCTCATTTACTGACTGATGTAGATTGAAATAAAAGCAACATACATAATCTCTCTGAACACAGCGAATGAAAATGATCCGTTTTTAGGTCAACTTTCTTCTCTTCAGGTGCACAGTACTATATTCATGGACATAAGGCTGATTTGTGTCATGGTAACATTTAGGGCTGTCCTCCGCTAAATACATTTTGAGTCAACTCACAATGGTGTGATTTCGAACAACTAATCGAGAAGTCGATTTAATCAACCGATCTGTAAAACTAAGAATCATGCTAAAGCAGCCCTTTAAATCTGGTGTTTGCCAATATGTGCTCATACGCTTCTTGGAAAGTCATTCAGCATGAAAAAACCTTTAAAAAAATGACTAATCTACTAAATAAATCTTACTTGACCAAAGGACCTCTTAGTCAACTAATCACTAATAGGGGGCAGCCATCATAATGTTATCTACTATGAGCTTATGTGTGTTAACCCTCCCTGCTTTGAGTACTTTCACTCACACATATGCTGAAAAACAGGAAAGGAAAGTGCAAAGACATGAAGATAAGCCATTCAAAATTAAAATACTGAAAAGCTCTGATAGAAATTAAAACTCCATATCCAATTTACAATAAAATGTTCTTTTGCGAGGGTACATTTATAGCTTCATCACTGACAGTAAACTGACCCCAGCTCCTGGGTGGTGAGTCAAGTGTTTGTACCCTGAGGCCGGTCCAGTTAAGCTGTGGGGGATATGAGCAATGCGTGGTTTTATTTGTAGACCTGTAGGGGGTCCTCTGCAGCCAGCTTTTGAAGTTAAATGTCACGTCCGCTCGGAGGGTGGAAGACGGTACTGCGGGATAAAAGGAGGAAGGGGAAGGGATCCCCATCGAAGGTAGAGAGACAGAGAGAGGAATGTAGGGAGAAGAAAGGCTGATGAAGAGTTTTTTTGTCCAATCAGAAGTACTCCCTGCTTCCCCAGCCTAGGAAGCTGTAAAGTGAAATTTGAAAAAGGCAAAAAGACCTGTGTCTATGTTTGCAATAGAGGAAGATGTTGGGGTTGCACAAAAACATTCAGGTGTCACTTTCAAAAGGATTTTGCGTAAAATGCCAAATCTCAGTGCCTGCAAGTATTTTAGCCAAATTATCACTTGTATCTGTTTTAGTTTGAATGTGATGGGGAGACGTCACATGGCCATAGCTGTCTGCCTGCAACACGTGAAACCCAAAAGGCAGGTTACGCCACCTCCTTGTGTAGGCTCCTGGTGTATTTGAGCACGCCATTGCTGGTCTTCTCAGTTAAAGCTGCTAAACTTCCTGTTTCTTCAGTCTGTTGTTTGCTCGGTTCTCGATTGCTAAATGCAGTTTCTTTTACTGTACAAGCACACATACAGCACATTTTTGTGTTATTATACAGTACGTCCAGAAACAAGCAAGTCGCACCCCTGCTGAAAGGCACCAAAAGGTCACGGTAAGAGTGTCAGTGTTTCCTTCACATCCTGCATGAAACGGTCTGATAACTCGGTTATTGACACAGGAACATTGTGTCAGATTGTGATACAAAAAAAGAAAAAACATTTTTTAGGACGCAGGGTGGACTTGCTATTTTTTCATCTTTAAAGTTTATTCCTTAATAAAAAAAGTTCTTTTGAATATATATCTTTGTAGTTCACTCATTCATTCAGGACTTATGTACCGTATTCACACAGAGGTTAAATAATAGCACGACATTTTCAAACCATGGTGGTAAGTACATGCTTTAACAAAAAGGCATTAAAAGTCAGACAGCTGCGTATATACTTGTGTAGCTGCGGCAATGTTTCTTGCACACTAAAATGTGCGTACAGGACAGTTTCTGTTGGTCTCCATATGACCGGAGTAGAAGACTGGGTCCCTGTGTGAGAAGCTAAACTTCACAAATGTGGGTCCCGAGCAGAAAGAATGTGAGTGTGTCTCTATCTACAGGTCTGCGGTGATGACCGAGTCGTTGTACATCAGTACGTCAGAATCAGCAGCGAGCAGCGCTGTTTGTGATGCGTGGTCCAGTTGTCCCACTCCCTTCTGGCAAACTTTGTCCGTACATCTGAATCGGCCTCCACCGCTCCCCGGCATGATGCAGTGGGAAAGCAGCGGCGTGTTGGCGTCATGATTAGAGCCCGTGGTGGAGGGCACTCCGCTGACGTGACCCGTGCTGGTGGAGCCGCTGGCGCTACTGGGGGAGCGACTTTTTGGGAGGGGGGTGTGCTGGATGACCCTGGTCGGTGGGGCCGGCGGAGGGAAGTGGGCTGGAAAAGCTGCGTATCCTGGCGGGATGGGGTATCCATTGACAGGATAAAGCGCTGGTGGGTTTGTGTTACAGCCATGGTGTCCAGGCTTGAATCTGCCCATCTGGCCCGGTGAGGGAATAGCCTGGGCTGGGTAAGGTACCCAGCAGCCGTGGCAGCAGCGTAGCGGGGGTTGCTGAGGTTGCTGACGGGACTGGCGCTGAGTGAGGTGGTCTGGGTGGTAGCGTTGCCTCCACCACCAGAGGGCGTGCTTGAGCTGGCGTGGGATGATGGCCCCTCCCAGGCTCGCAGGCGGGCATGGATGTCCTTGAAGCGCGTTCGACGCGTTGGTCCCTCCTGCCAGCATCAGTCATCAAACCATAAAACCTGAGAGACACAGAGTTAGTTATCAGGCAATTGGAAGAATGTCTGTAATAACGTCTGATACCACACTGTTTTTTTTGTGTTGTATTTTTTACATTTTTATGGATATGGTGAAGACCGTGATATATTCGATATAATTCTAGAAACACTTGCAAATGCTGTTGATAGTATAAGCAAGGGTGTGCATACAGTAACATTCAAACATTAGAAACAAGCTATCTCTGTAAAAGAATCTAAGAGCGTCTTGCGTACTACAGAAGGATTTACACGGAAACCATATAATGTCCACATTGCTGGCTTGATTCTGTCACACCCCCACTCTCTCCCTCTGCTTCCTGTCTTCATCTCTGCTGTAAAAGGTTACTGTAAAATCATGAATTTCGAGAAACTCGGTTCACCCCTTTCACATTGCATAATGAGATTGTGACTTTTTTTTATTACCAATTAGAAAAACCGTATGTGGCCTTTGAAACACAAGACGATGAGGGCGTTACTAGCCAGACACTAGCCACGTTGGTTGTACGTACTGTATTACCTTCTCATCATTTACTTCAAAGCTGTGGCTGATCAGCAACATTAACCTGAACATACCTTGGCGGACAGTCCTCGGGGCAAGGCAGCAGCTGCCTCTTTCTCACCATCTCCATCACTTCCTGGTTGGAGAAGCCGTAATAGGGCTGCAGACCGTAGCTGAAGATCTCCCACAGCACAACTCCGAACGACCAAATGTCCGAGTCTGTGGTGAACTTTCCGTAAGTGATGGCCTCAGGGGGCATCCAGCGGATGGGGAGCAGAGTTTTGGGTTGAATGCAGTAGTAGTCTGAGGAGTAGATCACTCTGGAGAGACCCAGGTCGGAGATCTTGACGTGGAGCTGTTCACCTACTAGAATGTTCCGAGCTGCAAGGTCTTTATGGGTGTAAAAGTGGCTGGCCAAGTACTCCATCCCAGCTGCCACCTAGGTTTGATTAGTCAGAAAGAAAACAATCATTAAAGCAGGAAGTAGCTGTGAAATATGTCTGGTACACAGCAAGTTGAAAGGAGAAACACTTCTTTCAGTTGTATAGACTTTAAAACTGCTTTCATATCCCACCTGTATGGACATATGCAGGAAGTCTCCATGATCCAGGCTGGATTTCACCGTGCCATCCTCATCACTGCTGCAGCCAACGTCAGAGTGCGGTGAACGCATGATGAGGAACTCGTGGAGGTCGCCTTGGGGCAAAAACTCAAACAGCATACAGACAGGCTGCTCCTGAATCACCACACCCATAAGGCACAACACGTTTGGGTGCTGCAGCTCTGTCAGCACTGCAGCCTCCTGTGATGCAAACACAAGTGTTGGTAAAAAAGAAAGTGAGTTAGAAACACTGTGGTCTTGAAAGGCGGCGGTAAGAATGTTGTTTCAAACTCAAAAAGATGTTTGGGTATATCACTTTAAATGCTAGCAGCTCATTCTCTGTCCATGGAAAGTGTGGCTTGTGTTTTTTACAATTCATCTGTTTCAATCCTTCTTAACATCTAAATTTATCTGGACAATCTGACAGTTTATTTTTTGAACTATTTTAAAAAGTGACTTTTAGCCATTGAGTCTGCCATCGCCCAACATTTTACCTTCTGTGAAAATATAACAAGTCATGCTCATTCAATTCTTGTGGATAAAAAGGTCTTTCCACTGGGAAAATTGTCCCTTGTATTTTAAACCAGTAGATTATTTTAGTACTACATCCAAATACAATTTCCAGTTAGAAGCATGTCTTCTAAAATGACTTACTATTTACAGTAGTCTTAGAGGTCCTATTCAAGTTACATATGGTTGATTTTGTGTATTCACCAGTAATATATGTTAATAAAAGTTGAAGTCATTTTTTTAGATAATAATGGGCATTTTAGGCCTTTATTTTGACAGGACAGCTGAACAACATGGAAGAGAAGAATGAGGGGGAATGACATGCAGCCCGCTACGTCGAGGAGTAGACCTCTAGGCCTTTATATGGGCACCTGCTCTACCAACTGAGCTATCCAGGTGCCCTATTTAGGTCTTTTCTTCAAGCTGTAGAGGGAGGGATCCAGTCTGTACCTGCTGGAAGTCGGCCCAATGCTGGGCATTGGAGACATCCTTCAGAGTCTTAATGGCCACAAGCTGTGTCTGGTCCATGCCCGGCAGATACAGGTGACCCTTGTAGATCTTCCCCAAGTGCACTCTCCAAGCTCCTCCATGAAACGCACAGCCGACAAAGGAAGCTCTTTGGCCTTACTCTGCAGAGAATAAGAGGAGGTGGAAAAGAAAAAAGTGGATCAGTGGGAAAAGACATGTGACAGAAAAAATTTGATCATCATTTTCTTTGTACACTTTCCTCACCATTATCCTTGATTGGAAATTGAAATGTTAATATGAAGTTTACATTGGTGCTTCTAATGCAATGCAAATATTGCCCAGAGATTGATAATTGTCATAATCAGCCTCAACCCATTACATCACCTCCTAATGACTCTCTTTAAGCCTTTGGAGAGCGTTGTGGGAAAATTGTGAAATCTGGCAACACATTCCCATCTTACAAATGTAGTTTAACTGATGAACATCTTAGCAGCGTTTAGGAAGACTTAGCAATGAATTCTCCTGCCAGCAAAACTGTAGAATCAGCTGCGGTAATAACAGAAAAAGCTTTCGCTGTCATTGTGAGTGGGGACATTTTAGTCTTGTATTCTTACTGAGGAAATGAACATAGTTTTTTTTGTAATCCAATGGGACTGAGCTGAAATGTGGGATTTTAGCAGGCTTACAATTTTTTATAATTCTGTCAGACTTGATCAAATGTAATAATCTTAACTAAGAACAACTTACACCTGTTTTAGCTTGACTGCACCATCTTAACAAATTGAACCATGCATTCAACCCAGACAGCTGATTTCTGTATTAATGTCTTTTTTAATGAACACTATAGACGGACGGGTTCAGTTGATAGTGTAATAAAGTCACTCACTAATTGGAATTTATAAATTTAAAAAAGTGGATTTAATGGTAAGTTACTTTTAAAAATGATGAAAGAAAGTATTTCATTACATCAGCATGGCATAATCATGACGAGGCAGTGTGATCTGCCAATCTGCCAACAGTTATTGTCAGAGCAATGCCAAACACTCTGACACAATAGGAGAAAAATGCATTAACGTGAATTACAAAGTTTTATTATAACCACTGTGGCAAAACCACACTAAATAATCTAATAACAAATGAAGAAGATACAAACAAAAAGAAACAAGAATCAACTACAGTATGTGCGTGTAGCTGTATTTAAGATAAAAAGGTGAGGCGATGTTGGCAGAGATTTCCAGATTCCGGAACTCTGAGATGATATGAAATTCAGTGAACAGAGAGAGAAACACAGGCCTGTCTGAGCTCCGAGGGGGGTGGTGTTGTGTATGAGTGGTGTGAATGAGTGTGGGGGCCTGCACATGCTATGAGAGCACATATGTTTTAAGTTATGGGTTTATTTCACCCCGTCTTTCCTCCCCCCACACCCAAACCCTCAGATCCTCCTCACACCACCACAGGTTTGTGTGTGTATGTTTATTGGGGTCTAACTGGATTGTCACGGGCAATGGCCCTTGGTGACCCTGCAGCAAAGCTTGCTGGTAGCAGCCTCACCCAAGACAAAGTTGTAGAAGAGGTGTAGGGAAAATAAACACTCAATTTAGCAGTACATTACTGTATATTTGAGGTTCACGACTCATTAAAAAGGTTTAAAAAAGGTTCAAATATAATGCAATCCTCATTTGACCAATTGTCTTGCATGTAACAGTATTTAGCTATAATATTAGATGCGTGTGATGCAAAAAGAGTTAAAAACAGCATCTCTGAAAAGCTTTTTCTTTGCTTTTAATCTTAAAATGGATGGTTAACAGTCTGATTTGTGTGAACCATATTTCAGGCCCTTTTGTTCACAAAGACCATTAAAATCCACTGTAAAATTCCATAACTGCATGGTTGACACGCTATGAACTCCCATGTCCTTGACTCTTTGCAGGCCGCCATCTAAACACAGTCAGGAGAGGCTCCCACTGCAAAGAAATAAAATAAACCACAAATATTAATGGCTTCTGACGCGTCTGTGACATTTTGCGCATGACACATTCCCTTGAGCATCAGCCCTGCTTTGCACAAACAGATACGTTGTCTGAGAAATCTTCCCCCCCCCCCACCACCACCACCACCACCAAAATTATGTGGAAAAAGATAAACAGACATGATGTGACTGAGTATGCAACCTTGAAAGAAACATGATACAGATCCTAATGTGAGCTATGTGTTGGCTGGCAGAGCAGGGGCTTGATAATCTACATTACAAGAGGCTCTGTGACGGGGGGGGGGGTGAAAGAGAGAGTGAAGAATGAAAGGAGGTCCAGTGTAGAGCCCGACCAATAAAGGATTTTTTAAGCTGATACCGATAATCCGATATGCCTTTATATGTCGGCGATATAAATCTTTTTTAAATAATCCAGAAACGCGTACTTAAACTTAAACAGATTTCCCTAACAGTAGTTATTTGAAGTTATTTATGAGTTCTTACTAAAATAATATGATATTAATTTGTTTTATTGTCAACAGAACAGAGGACATCAAAATATATTAAAGTTCTGATAAATAAAATGTATAAAAATAAAAACTTAAGATATGAAACCTAAAGTCCTTTGAAAAAAAAAACAACAAAAAAACAAAATCCGTGTTGCCACAGGGACGCTGTAGAGTGCCCTCTGGTGGACAAACTATGCAACGGCAACACTCATGACATGGTTGACAGTCCTTTTTTTTTTTTAAATATTCATATATCAGAATAATTTATTTGTCATCATAAATGATTCTGATGAATGAATATTTAAAAACATAAAAATTAAAAATAAAAATTGTTTAAATCAGCCATTATAAATGCAGATAACCAGAGTTTGCAGATACCCATAGTTTGGGAAAGGCCTAATGAGAGATGCCTAATTAGAGAGATGTGGACAAGAGACAGTGGAAGAGAAATAAACAGAAAGGCAAAGAGCTGTAGTTCAACATTCCTGGATCTGCTCAGCTCCGATGATAGAGATCTGAAGCTCAGCCCCCATGGAACCATGTTGCAGACTAACAACCCTCTGCTTCAAACACATACTGTACATGTACACATTCAAATCTAAAAGTTGGCTCTCACAACTAAAATCATTTTGTCTTAGTCTCAGTGAGGCAGAACAGAACCTCCATCATTTACTTTCCCCACCCACAGAATTATGTGCTGTGACTCTCTACCTTTGGCTTGTATGCAGTTGTGACATGGACATCTCAACGTTTTGTCCTCGACCGGTTTGGGCTGACGAGGAGCGGAGGCCTGGGGGACTTCTGGTTGTTGCGGCACACGCAAATAAGAAGAAGAGCAAGGCGATGGCTAACGTATTGCCACACTGGGAACCAGGATGTACAAGATCTCCATGTTGCTGCCACCAGACTTGTCTTCATGGTCTTTGGATAGATAGAGAGAGAGAGAGAAAGGCATTTTTCATGACTAGGCAGTATATGTCATAAAGAGGCATACTAAAGCATAACGATAGTGGATTGACAGAAATTAAGCTGCAACAATTTTGACAATCATTATTGTTTAAATGATTTTTCGGAAGTGATAAAATAGGTAAATATCTTTATCTGTAAAAAAAAAAAAAAAAGAAGTCTACATTTGATGGCAACTGTTAAATTTCAAATGAGAAGGGTTAAATCTCAATAATCTTGATGGCTTCCAAAAACTTTACAAACTACATTGGGATCTCTATGGACGTTTTATAGACAAACCAATAAATCACTAAAGTAACTATTGTTTACTAGTTGTAGTTGTATTTTCATAACATCTTCTATAAAACAGTAGAATTATCTTTTAAAAAATGAAATTGTGGTGAAAGACAGACCAAAGTTAAATTTCCTTACTACCAAATACTGTCAAAATACACTTTGAAATGAGAAAAATAGCATGAGACGATGGGAAAATTGACAGCAGATGAAAGAGATGATAAAAAAACTTTTTACAATTAAACCAGGAAGACCAAACCAATATCTCCAAATGCGTTACAAAGCCAGCATTACACACAATGAATCTCATTAGCATGCCTTAACATATCCTCTCTTACCACAGACGGGTATTTCACAGAGCTCCATGCGGACCCCCCGTCCAGAGTGAAGCACCAGGGCCTCAAGTTTGTTCCCAGGGTTGCGGCAGTACGAGTGTCCTCCGTTTAGCTCCTGGTAGCGGACGGCCGGTAGGTGTGGCTGTGAGGATACTGGGAGTTCCACGGCTGACACTGACGGCCCGACTTGGTCATACTGACCGTCCCTCTGTAGTCCGCCCCGCTTGTTGTAACACTTGTGGTCTAAGGGGGAGGAAGAGAAGAGAAAGAGAGAGAGAGAGAACTTGCTTTAGTTAGGTGATCAGTCACGAAACATTTAGTCTCTTCTATTTTTCTTGCCAAGGTTACAACACGGTCACATTAATAGACTTGAGAGCAGAGCAGGAAGGGTTAAATCTCAAATGAGTTTGATGGCTTCCAAAAAAACTTTACAAACTACATCGGTGGAATATCCCATTCAGATATGTAATTAACATGGATGTTGTTTACCTTTGCATAACAATGTTTCTGTTCTGTAGGCAACAATTAGTGACTAATGTCATCCCAAAATTATTTTATTGCCACTATTTGATAGTAACTTAATAGTTTGAATCATTTTTCAAGCAAAAATGCTAAACATTAGCTGGTTCCAGTTTATAAATACGCAGACTGCTTTTCTTCATCATAGATGATAGCAATTAAATATCTTTGGGTTGTTGGTCCAACAAGCAACATGAAGGCATTGCTTTTAGGCTTTTGGAAGGAGCATACCTTGATAAACCAATAAGCTGAGTTTTTTCTTAATAGCTCCTGTTATAGTTACAATACCTTGTATGCCTCTCCTTATATAATAATAACAACAATGAGCTCAGCTAGCATAAGTAATAAAGGAGTCATGCAATCAACAGGTGAACATGTCTTACTCTGTTTATGGGCTCGGCCATAGGGATGCCGATCCTCAGACAGTTGGCAGCCTCGGGGCTGTCAAAGGCAGCCAGGTCCCGCGCAGTTTGGCAGCTTCAGTCTCTTCAGGATGATGGGGTTTGAGCGGGCGATGATGTACTCTGTCTTACACAGTCGTTCTCCAGATCTCACACTCGTCCTTACACAGGTCCCGAGGTTTGTCCGTTCCAGAGCTGCGGTCGCAGGTCGGGAAGGCAAAGTGGCAGAGAGAAGGGATGGCAAACTGGGAGCAACGATCAGAAAAATGGTTGGTGTCCCGATCATGGTGAAGGCCGCTGGAAAGAGGGAAGACAAAAAGTTGTAGCATACAGATTTATTTTACAGTTTGACATCATAATGTATCTATAAATCTAGCATCTATATAAAGATTTTAGTTTTTTTAGAGATAAGCAACAGAAAAAATGATTTCATATGTATTTTGATATACTCTATCCTGTGCTCACACTGCTACTAGTCTCGAGCATCTAAACACATGAAGATCAAGAGGGGGACTGACAACATAGCTGCCTGCGCTGTAATGTATGATTCATAGTCATACTGTACGGTTATTGCAAACACATGCTTTCCTGTGGTTGTGATTATTAGTAACGCAACTCTGTGGGGGCTGGAGGAGAAGAAAAGAGGTTCAAAAGTGGACAACTAAAGATGGCAGTTATCCAAATGCTTCTACAGCACATGCTGCTTGAATGAAATGAGATCAGTAAAAGTGATATTAAATTCAGATGGTGAACGCTACCGAATGTGGATGGTCTGGGTATAAAATGATTTACAGTCGTACTGTACACTTATTACCACCCTGAGGCATCATCATCTTAATTATCACTTGTCCTTGATGTTTCAGATTACAGTCTGAAGCCCGGCCCCTCTGTCCTGAACTGTTCAGGGGAGATGCCAACAGCTGCACGATGTAATCAATAACATACATATTAAACTGACCTCTGAGGACATGTGCACGCTATCACACAAAACAAAACAGCAGAGACACAGGCATGTGTAAAACAGTATGTGGGCCATTTGGGCTCCATACAGAGCAGTGACCCTGCTGACTTCCTTTCAACTCCATAAGTGACTGTTTTTCCTGATACAGCATACCGTATTCACTAAGGTCACCTCCTAAACAGTCCTCATACATAGAATGTTTTCTTGGATTCAGTGTATTCAGAGAAGGCATCTTCACAACGGTCGTACATCAGCCCTGGTTGCTGAAGACATACGTATGTAAGCAGCATATGACTACTAGTCAAGACAGAATTCTAAATGTGTTGAACTAGTGAACTCACTGGATGAAAGCAGGCTGTTAGTTTTGTCCTTAAAAACAATAAGGCTTCGTTGATCCGGCAACATTCAACGTAGATGCATACATGAGTAACTGAATGTTAGAGTCTAAAGTGAATTTTAAGTTTTACTTCTTCCTACTCCTTTTTCGCACATGTAATAGAGGATGTTAAGAAGGATTCTTTGTTGTTATGTTTTCTCTCCAATTTTTTTGTTTTATTATTTCTTTTTATTATATTTTTATTTTTATACACTTTCTCTTGCATGTTCGAAATAAGATATCAATCAATCAATCAATCATCTCACCAGAAGCTTCATAAAAAGCACATTTGAACAGATTCTGTGGAGATAAAAGTTTAGTACCTGTACCTGTATGTCATTAAATAATCTGCCATCAACTGTACAAGTAAAGTATATTTAGACTTTTGAAGGGATTATTAGTACAAGCAAATCTGCATTCAAACCCATTTATATATGTTGTCTGTTTCTCACCTGTGATCTGGGTCTCGATCTCGCCCTGCATCTGCAACGAGTCAACGAAGATGCTGCGGTTACCGATGAAGCGGGCGCAGGCTATACCTCTGTACGGCTGGCAGAATCCCTCTTCATCAAAATCCTCCCTAAGACATACAGCAAGCAGGTGAGAAAGTGTCGATCAATTTTAAGATTGTTTACATATATCAATGATTAAATTACATACAGTGTGTCTGGAAGAGAAATATGATTTTGTTACAATGCCCAAACCTGCTACAATACATGACAATTCCACTAGAGGACAGTCTACGTTTGAATATGACACAAACCAACTTTGCTCTTCTGTAGAGGAAAGGGTGTTTTTTTTGTTGTTTGCTGGTTCTAAACCAAGATTTTATCTTTAGCCAATGCTTGGCTAAGATAAATCACATTCAAGTCAAAGGCAAGATCTGAAACACCACATCCCAATTCACAGCATAGATGTAAACCGCATTAGAATTAATGTTTGGCTATTTGACTTATTCCTGTTTATGGCAAAGAGATATCATCATGAGCCCTATCTGAAACACATGCAGCGAGAGAGAGAGAGAGAGAGGAGAGCAGAGAGAGACAGAGACAGAGAGAAGAGAGAGAGAGAGAGAAGAGAGAGAGGAGTTTGGTTAATGATCATGTTTTCACAACTTTTAGTTCCTTTGGTGACACTTGATATTTTGGTTTTTTTTTTCTTTCTCTGTAAAAAAGGATTTTGTCAATTTCACTGACAAATGTCAATGTCAAAATGTCATTCTTCGTTCTCCCCGATTTATTCATTTATATACACTGTATATACTGTATATAAAAACACATTTTTTCTCTCCCACAACACCACACACACACCACACACACACCACACACACCCACACACACACACACACCCACACACACACACACACACACACGCACACAACACACACACATAAATATGGCACAACACACCATACCCTTTGTAATGCCAAGACTGTGTAAGTTTGGTGTGAGTAAGGGGTCTTTAGTTTCCTTTGTTTGGAGTGTTAAGTGACTGAAGGTCCAAGGTCACTTTCTCCCTCTGCCCCCGTCTGTACAGATCTAAA
>NW_022605462.1:0-9977 GCF_008692095.1 Etheostoma spectabile
AATATTTGGAGAGAAAAGTCGTAATATTTGGAAGAAAATCGTATATTTGGAGAGAAAAGTCGTAATATTTGTGGAGAGAAAGTCGTAATATTTGGAGAGAAAAGTCGTAATATTTGGGAGAAAAAGTCGTGATATTTGGGAGAAAAAGTCGTAATATTTGGGAGAAAAAGTCGTGATATTTGGGAGAGAAAAGTCGTAATATTTGGGAGAAAAAGTCGTGATATTTGGGAGAAAAAGTCGTAATATTTGAAGAAAAAAAGTTTTAAAATTTGGAAAAAAAGTCGTGATATTTTGAGAGAAAAGTCGTAATATTTGGAGAGAAAAGTCGTGATATTTTGAGAGAAAAGTCGTAATATTTTGAGAGAAAAGTCGTAATATTTTGAGAGAAAAGTCGTAATATTTGGAGAGAAAAGTCGTAATATTTGGAGAGAAAAGTCGTAATATTTGGGAGAAAAAGTCGTAATATTTGGAGAGAAAAGTCGTAATATTTGGAGAGAAAAGTCGTAATATTTGGAGAGAAAAGTCGTAATATTTGGAGAGAAAAGTCGTAATATTTGGAGAGAAAAGTCGTAATATTTGGGAGAAAAAGTCGTGATATTTGGGAGAAAAAGTCGTAATATTTGGGAGAAAAAGTCGTGATATTTGGGAGAGAAAAGTCGTAATATTTGGGAGAAAAAGTCGTGATATTTGGGAGAAAAAGTCGTAATATTTGAAGAAAAAAAGTTTTAAAATTTGGAAAAAAAGTCGTGATATTTTGAGAGAAAAGTCGTAATATTTGGAGAGAAAAGTCGTGATATTTTGAGAGAAAAGTCGTAATATTTTGAGAGAAAAGTCGTAATATTTTGGAGAGAAAGTCGTAATATTTGGAGAGAAAGTCGTAATATTGGGAGAGAAAAGTCGTAATATTTGGGAGAAAAAGTCGTAATATTTGAGAGAAAAGTCGTAATATTTGGAGAGAAAAGTCGTAATATTTGGAGAGAAAGTCGTAATATTTGGAGAGAAAAGTCGTAATATTTGAGAGAACAGTCGTAATATTTGGGGAGAAAAAGTCGTGATATTTGGAGAAAAAGTCGTAATATTTTGGAGAAAAAGTCGTGATATTTGGGAGAGAAAAGTCGTAATATTTGGGAGAAAAAGTCGTGATATTTGGGAGAAAAAGTCGTAATATTTGGGAGAAAAAGTCGTGATATTTGGGAGAGAAAAGTCGTAATATTTGGGAGAGAAAGTCGTAATATTTGGGAGAAAAAGTCGTGATATTTGGGAGAAAAAGTCGTGATATTTGGGAGAAAAAGTCGTAATATAGGAATAGAATTTCAGTAAAAAAAAGACCAAAAAAAGTTGTATATTCTATGAAGAAAACGTCAGATTATTTAGTTATTTATGTTTGGATACCTCAGGTTGTTGCTTATGATCAAAGTTAATATTTCATTGTTCTTCCAGATATTTAATTTCTGAATTTCAAACTAAAGTTCAACATTTGGGGCTCAAATCCTCTTTCCCAAAATGTGTGACTGTCGTTTCATATTCAAACAAACGTGTAATCGGGTATCAAAGGTTTTATGAAAAGTTTTATTTGTGAAATCATAAATATTTAAAAAAATGTGCAAAAGACATTTCACATTAAAACAGGAAGTGACAACAAAAATAAAAGCTCAAACACGTTTCATGAAAACACACAAAAGATAAAGTGAGTGAAACCATAAAAGCAGCCGGTCTGATGTGAGTCAGAGTGAAGATGGAGGACCTCCGCTTCCACACCAGACTCCATTTAACATCTGGCCGTTTTTAGAGTCCCCTTTCAGATTAAAAGCATCTAAACTGCAGCAGGTTTCCTAAACATCTGGGTCTGGTTTTTCGTTCCTGAACGCACATTGGACAGACCAGACTCTGTTTAAAATTTGACTCTGGTCTTCCACACCAGACTGAGTCAGACCGGTCTCCACACCAGACTCCATTTAACATCTGATGTCTTTAGAGTCCTCAGCACCTCTCCAACAGCTGGCGCTTTGGTGTTTCAGCACCAGACTCTTTAAAATAGGACCACTTTAAATAGGACCACTTTAAATAGGACCACTTTAAATAGATTTTAAATAGGACCACTTTAAATAGATTTTAAATAGGACCACTTTAAATAGGACCATTTTAAATAGGACCATTTTAAATAGGACCATTTTAAAATAGGACCACTTTAAAATAGGACCACTTTAAATAGGACCATTTTAAATAGGACCACTTTAAATAGGACCATTTTAAATAGGACCACTTTAAATAGGACCACTTTAAATAGGACCACTTTAAATAGGACCATTTTAAATAGGACCACTTTAAATAGGACCACTTTAAATAGGACCACTTTAAATAGGACCATTTTAAATAGGACCATTTTAAATAGGACCACTTTAAATAGGACCACTTTAAATAGGACCACTTTAAATAGGACCACTTTAAATAGGACCACTTTAAATAGGACCACTTTAAATAGGACCATTTAAAATTCTGCCAGCAGCTTGAAGAAGAACCGAGAGCGGTTGGTTCCCTGAATGTCTCGCTCCCGTTTCCAGACACAGACATTAAAACTACTTCCTGTCACCTGAGAGTCAGGTGAGTAGACTCCATGAACACTACTTCCTGTCACCTGAGAGTCAGGTGAGTAGACTCCATGAACACTACTTCCTGTCACCTGAGTGTTACCTGAGTCAGAAGAGTTTGGGCAGCTGTCTCAGGCGGCTCAGGTCCAGGATGTTCCCCACTGAAGCCTCCGTCTGGCGGCTGCCCGCCCTCACTAAAGATGGCCGCCGCGTGGAACAGTTCTCCTTGTTGGCGCTGTTGGTTTTGTTCCCGCCGGCGCACAGTTGCATTCTGGGCCGCAGGTCCCGGGTCAGCTGACTCTGCGGGAGGAGCGGCGGGCGGACATCTTCTTCCTCTTCGCTGTCCTCCTCCTCGATCAGGCCGTACCGCCGCATGTACTTCCTGGTGGCCAGGGACATGTTGCTAGGCGACAGCAGGGAGTGGGTGGAGTTGGAGGCGGGGCCTGCTGGGGGGGCGTGGCCTCCCAGAGACAGGCGGCTCAGCTGAGAGTCGCTGAGGTAACGCAGCGCGATGGCGTTGGCCTCCAGGCTCAGGTCCACGCTGGCGCCCGGCAACAGGGCGCTGGCGCCCGGCAACAGGGTGCTCGACGACGCCTCGGAGACACTCAGCCTGGACAGGACAGCCGCCGGGTTGATGCTCGCCAGAGTGCTGCCACACACACACACACACACACACACACACACACAACACACACCACCACACACACATAGACACCACACACACACACACACACAGAGACACACACACACACACACCAGAGACACACACACACACACACCACACCACACACACACACACACGCACACACACACAACACACACACACAGAGACACACACACACACACACACACGAGACACACACACACACACAGAGACACACACACACACACAGAGACACACACAGACACACGACACACGCGCACACAAGACACACACACACACAGAGACACACACACACAGACACACACACCCAGACACACACACACACACACACAGACACCAGACCACACACACACACAGACAACACACACACACCGACACACGCGCACAGACACAGACACAGACACACAGAGACGACACACACACACACACCAACGCACACACACACACACACACACCCACACACACACACACACACACACACACACCACACACACAACACACACCACACACACAACACACACCACACACACACACACACACAACACACACAGGTGATGTTATACAGGTGAGGTGCTACCTGTACCTGAGTGGTATACAGGTGAGGTGCTACCTGTACCTGAGTGGTATACAGGTGAGGTGCTGCCTGTACCTGAGTGGTATACAGGTGAGGTGCTGCCTGTACCTGAGTGGTATACAGGTGAGGTGCTACCTGTACCTGAGTGGTATACAGGTGAGGTGCTACCTGTACCTGAGTGGTATACAGGTGAGGTGTTACCTGTACCTGAGTGGTATACAGGTGAGGTGTTACCTGTACCTGAGTGGTATACAGGTGAGGTGCGTACCTGCTGCTCTCTACAGTCTGCTGAGTTCTCCGTTCTGATTGGCTGAGGCCTTCTTCTTCTACGTGGACTCCGAGCTGCTGCAGCTGCCTCACGGTGGGGCTGAGCACCGGGTCTGCTCCTAAACCCCGCCCCCTGCACGACGACTGGGACAGGCTCCGCCTCCGGGACTCCTCCTCTTCCTCTACTTCCTGTTTCCTGTCCGACTCCTGAAGACGACTGGTCACCTGAGTCTGGGGACGCATCATCCGTTACTCAGGGCAACGATGTCACGTCTCACTTTAAAATCAACTCACAAATAAGGTTTAAGACTCGGAAACTAACTTCTACGTCTGCATGCTTCACACAATTACACTTCCTTTAGTTTTATATGTATTAATATTATGTGTGTGTCTCTGTGTGTGTGTGTGTGTGTCTCTGTGTGTGTGTGTATGTGTGTGTGTGTGTGTGTGTATGTTGTGTCTCTGTGTGTGTGTGTGTGTCTCTGTGTGTGTGTTGTGTGTCTCTGTGTGTGTGTGTGTGTGTGTTGTGTGTCTGTGTGTGTGGTGTGTGTGTCTCTGTGTGTGTGTGTGTGTGTATGTGTGTCTCTGTGTGTGTGTGTGTGTGTGTGTTTGTGTGTCTCTGTGTGTGTCTCTGTGTGTGTGTTTGTGTGTCTCTCTGTGTGTGTGTCTCTGTGTGTGTGTCTCTGTGTGTGTGTGTATGTGTGTGTGTGTATGTGTGTTTGTGTGTGTGGTGTGTGTGTGTGTATGTGTGTTTGTGTGTCTCTGTGTGTGTGTCTCTGTGTGTGTGTGTCTCTGTGTGTGTGTGTCTCTGTGTGTTTGTGTGTCTCTGTGTGTGTGTGTGTTCTCATGTGCCTTGTTGTGTGTCCATGTGTTAAAGGTGGACCTCTGTCCATTTGCCTTTTTTTAATCTTTCTTGTGATTGTGTATTATTTTCAGTATTATTGTTGTTGTTGTTGTTACCATCAGGTTGTTAAAGAAGCTCAGCTGGTCGTCTGCAGGTCCGTACATGCTCACACTCTCCCCCAGGACGGGACTCTGCAGCCCGCTGAAACACAACAATCATCACAGCTTGTTTCTCCCTGAAGATGAACATCTGTCCTGTAGGGTAACATTAGAGCTTGTTTCTCCCTGATGATGAACATCTGTCCTGTAGGGTAACATTACAGCTTGTTTCTCCCTGAAGATGAACATCTGTCCTGTAGGGTAACATTACAGCTTGTTTCTCCCTGATGCTGAACATCTGTCCTGTAGGGTAACATTACAGCTTGTTTCTACCTGATGATGAACATCTGTCCGGTAGGGTAACATTACAGCTTGTTTCTCCCTGATGATGAACATCTCCTGTAGGGTAACATTACAGCTTGTTTCTTCTCCTGATGATGAACATCTGTCCTGTAGGGTACCATACAGCTTGTTACTACCTGATGAACATCTGTCCTGTAGGGTAACATTACAGCTTGTTTCTCCCTGATGATGAACATCTGTCCTGTAGGGTAACATACAGCTTGTTTCTCTCTGATGATGAACATCTGTCCTGTAGGGTAACATTACAGCTTGTTTCTCCCCTGATGACATCTGTCCTGTAGGGTACATTACAGCTTGTTTCTCCCTGATGATGAACATCTGTCCTGTAGGGTAACATTACAGCTTGTTTCTCCCTGATGAACATCTGTCCTGTAGGGTAACATTACAGCTTGTTTCTACCTGATGAACATCTGTCCTGTAGGGTAACATTACAGCTTGTTTCTACCTGATGAGAACATCTGTCCTGTAGGGTAACATTACAGCTTGTTTCTACCTGATGATGAACATCTGTCCTGTAGGTAACATTACAGCTTGTTTCTCCTGATGATGAACATCTGTCCTGTAGGGTAACATTACAGCTTGTTTCTACCTGATGATGAACATCTGCCCTGTAGGGTAACATTACCTTGTTTCTTTCTACCTGATGATGACATCTGTCCTGTAGGTAACATTACAGCTTGTTTCTACCTGATGATGAAATCTGTCCTGTAGGTAACATTACAGCTTGTTTCTCCCTGATGATGAACATCTGTCCTGTAGGGTAACATTACAGCTTGTTACTACCTGATGAACATCTGTCCTGTAGGGTAACATTACAGCTTGTTTCTCCCTGATGATGAACATCTGTCCTGTAGGGTAACATTACAGCTTGTTTCTCCCCTGATGATGAACATCTGTCCTTTAGGGTAACATTACAGCTTTTTTCTCCCTGATGAACATCTGTCCTGTAGGTAACATTACAGCTTGTTTATACCTGATGCTGAACATCTGTCCTGTAGGGTAACATTACAGCTTGTTTCTACCTGATGATGACATCTGTCCTGTAGGAACATTACAGCTTGTTTCTACCTGATGATGAACATCTTCTGTCCTGTAGGGTAACATTACAGCTTGATTCTCCCTGATGATGACATCTGTCCTGTAGGGTAACATTACAGCTTGTTTTCTACCTGATGATGAACATCTGTCCTGTAGGGTACCATTACAGCTTGTTACTACCTGATGAACATCTGTCCTGTAGGGTAACATTACAGCTTGTTTCTCCCTGATGATGAACATCTGTCCTGTAGGGTAACATTACAGCTTGTTTTCTCCCGATGATGAACATCTGTCCTGTAGGGTAACATTACAGCTTGTTTCTCCCTGATGAACATCTGTCCTGTAGGGTAACATTACAGCTTGTTTCTACCTGATGCTGAACATCTGTCCTGTAGGTAACATTACAGCTGGTTTCTACTGATGATGAACATCTGTCCTGTAGGGTAACATTACAGCTTGTTTCTACCTGATGATGAACATCTGTCCTGTAGGGTAACATTACAGCTTGTTTCTCCCTGATGATGAACATCTGTCCTGTAGGGTAACATTACAGCTTGTTTCTACCTGATGATGAACATCTGTCCTGTAGGGTACATTACAGCTTGTTTCTACCTGATGATGAACATCTGTCCTGTAGGGTAACATTACAGCTTGTTTCTACCTGATGATGAACATCTGTCCTGTAGGGTAACATTACAGCTTGTTTCTCCCTGATGATGAACATCTGTCCTGTAGGGTAACATTACCGCTTGTTTCTCCCTGATGAACATCTGTCCTGTAGGGTAACATTACAGCTTGTTTCTCCTGATGATGAACATCTGTCCTGTAGGGTAACATACAGCTTTTTCTCCCTGATGAACATCTGTCCTGTAGGGTAACATTACAGCTTGTTTCTACCTGATGATGAACATCTGTCCTGTAGGGTAACATTACAGCTTGTTTCTCTCCCTGATGAACATCTGTCCTGTAGGGTAACTTACAGCTTGTTTCTCCCTGATGATGGAACATCTGTCCTGTAGGGTACATTACAGCTTGTTTCTCTCCCTGATGAACATCTGTCCTGTAGGGTAATATTACAGCTTGTTTCTACCTGATGCTGACATCTGTCCTGTAGGGTAACATTACAGCTTGTTTCTACCTGATGATGACATCTGTCCTGTAGGGTAACATTACAGCTTGTTTCTACCTGATGATGAACATCTGTCCTGTAGGGTAACATTACAGCTTGTTTCTCCTGATGATGAACATCTGTCCTGTAGGTAACATTACAGCTTGTTTACTACCTGATGAACATCTGTCCTGTAGGGTAACATTACAGCTTGTTTCTCCCTGATGATGAACATCTGTCCTGTAGGGTACATTACAGCTTGTTTCTCCCTGATGAACATCTGTCCTGTAGGGTAACATTACAGCTTGTTTCTCCCTGATGAACATCTGTCCTGTAGGGTAACATTACAGCTTGTTTCTACCTGATGCTGAACATCTGTCCTGTAGGGTAACATTACAGCTTGTTTCTACCTGATGATGAACATCTGTCCTGTAGGGTACATTACAGCTTGTTTCTACCTGATGATGAACATCTGTCCTGTAGGTAACATTACAGCTTGTTTCTCCCTGATGATGAACATCTGTCCTTAGGTACCATTACAGCTTGTTTCTACCTGATGATGAACATCTGTCCCTGTAGGGTAACATTACAGCTTGTTTCTACCTGATGATGAACATCTGTCCTGTAGGGTAACATTACAGCTTGTTTCTACCTGATGATGAACATCTGTCCTGTAGGGTACATTACAGCTTGTTTCTCCTCCCTGTGATGAACATCTGTCCTGTAGGGTAACATTACAGCTTGTTTCTCCCTGATGATGAACATCTGTCTGTAGGGAAACATTACAGCTTGTTTCTCCCTGATGATGAACATCTGTCCTGTAGGAACATTACAGCTTGTTTCTCCCCTGATGATGAACATCTGTCCTGTAGGGAAACATTACAGCTTGTTTCTCCCCTGATGATGAACATCTGTCCTGTAGGGTAACATTACAGCTTGTGTTCTCTCTCCCTGATGATGACATCTGTCCTGTAGGGTAACATTACAGCTTGTTTCTACCTGATGATGAACATCTGTCCTGTAGGTAACATTACAGCTTGTTTCTACCTGATGAACATCTGTCCTGTAGGGTAACATTACAGCTTGTTTCTCCTGATGACATCTGTCCTGTAGGGTAACATTACAGCTTGTTTCTCCCTGATGATGACATCTGTCCTGTAGGTACATCACACAGCTTGTTTCTACCTGATGAACATCTGTCCTGTAGGGTACATTACAGCTTGTTTCTACCTGATGATGAACATCTGTCCTGTAGGTAACATCACAGCTTGTTCTACCTGATGAACATCTGTCCTGTAGGGTAACATTACAGCTTGTTCTCTCCCTGATGATGAACATCTGTCCTGTAGGGTAACATTACAGCTTGTTTCTACCTGATGATGAACATCTGTCCTGTAGGTAACATTACAGCTTGTTTCTCTACCTGATGAACATCTGTCCTGTAGGGAAACATTACAGCTTGTTTCTCCCTGATGATGACATCTTTTCTGTAGGTAACATTACAGCTTGTTTCTACCTGATGATGAACATCTGTTCTGTAGGGTAACATTACAGCTTGTTTCTCCCTGATGATGAACATCTGTCCTTTAGGGTAACATTACAGCTTGTTTCTCTCCCTGATGAACATCTGTCCTGTAGGGTAACATTACAGCTTGTTTCTCCCTGATGAACATCTGTCCTGTAGGTAACATTACAGCTTGTTTATCCTGATGATGAACATCTGTCCTGTAGGGTAACATTACAGCTTGTTTCTACCTGATGATGAACATCTGTCCTGTAGGTAACATTACAGCTTGTTTCTACCTGATGATGAACATCTGTCCTGTAGGTAACATTACAGCTTGTTTCTCCCTGATGATGAACATCTGTCCTATAGGAACATTACAGCTTGTTTCTACCTGATGAACATCTGTCCTGTAGGTAACTTACAGCTTGTTTCTCCCTGATGATGACATCTGTCCTGTAGGTACATTACAGCTTGTTTCTCCTGATGAACATCTGTCCTGTTGTAACTTACAGCTTGTTTCTACCTGATGATGAACATCTGTCCTGTAGGGTAACATTACAGCTTGTTTCTCCCTGATGATGACCATCTGTCCTGTAGGGTACATCTTCCTGTAGGTAACATTACAGCTTGTTTCTCCCTGATGAACATCTGTCCTGTAGGGTAACATTACAGCTTGTTTCTCCCTGATGATGAACATCTGTCCTGTAGGGTAACATTACAGCTTGTTTCTCCTGATGATGAACATCTGTCCTGTAGGGTACATTACAGCTTGTTTCTCCCCTGATGAACATCTGTCCTGTAGGTAACATTACAGCTTGTTCTACCTGATGATGAACATCTGTCCTGTAGGGTAACATTACAGCTTGTTTCTCTCCCTGAGAACATCTGTCCTGTAGGGTAACATTACAGCTTGTTTCTCCCTGATG
>NW_022605463.1:0-14663 GCF_008692095.1 Etheostoma spectabile
TCCTGTAGGGTAACATTCAGCTTGTTTCTCCTGATGATGAACATCTGTCCTGTAGGGTAACATTACAGCTTGTTCTCCTGATGATGAACATCTGTCCTGTAGGGTAAACTTACAGCTTGTTTCTACCTGATGATGAACATCTGTCCTGTAGGGTAAATTACAGCTTGTTTCTACTGATGAGAACATCTGTCCTGTAGGGTAACATACAGTGTTTCTCCTGATGATGAACATCTGTCCTGTAGGGTAACATTACAGCTTGTTTCTACCTGTGAGAACATCTGTCCTGTTGGGTAACATTACAGCTTGTCTCCCTGAGATGAACATCTGTCCTGTAGGGTAACATTACAGCTTGTTTCCCCTGATGATGAAAATCTGTCCTGTAGGGTAACATTACAGCTTGTTTCTCTGATGATGAACATCTGCCTGTAGGGGTAAACATTACAGCTTGTTCTCCTGATGATGAACATCTGTCCTGTAGGGTAACATTACAGCTTGTTTCTCTGATGATGAACATCTGTCCTGTAGGGTAACATTACAGCTTGTTTCTCCCTGATGATGAACATCTGTCCTGTAGGGTAACATTACAGCTTGTTTTACCTGATGATGAACATCTGTCCTGTAGGGTAACATTACAGCTTGTTTCTACCTGATGATGAACATCTGTCCTGTAGGGTAAACATTACAGCTTGTTTCCCTGATGATGAACATCTGTCCTGTAGGGTAACATACAGCTTGTTTCTCCCTGATGATGACATCTGTCTGTAGGGTAACATTACAGCTTGTTTTCCTGATGATGAACATCTGTCCTGTAGGGTAACAGTACAGCTTGTTTCACCTGATGATGAAATCTGTCCGGTAGGGTAACATTACAGCGTGTTTCTCCCTGATGATGAACATCTGTCCTGTAGGGTAACATTACAGCTGTTTCTCCTGATGATGAACATCTGTCCTGTAGGGTAACATTACAGCTTTTTTCTCCCTGATGATGAACATCTGTCCTGTAGGGAACATTACAGCTTGTTTCTCCCTGATGAACATCTGTCCTGTAGGGTAACATTACAGCTTGTTTCTACCTGATGATGAACATCTGTCCTGTAGGGTAACATTACAGCTTGTTTCTCCTGATGATGAACATCTGTCCTGTAGGGTAACATTACAGCTTGTTTTCCCTGATGATGAACATCGTCCTGTAGGGTAACATTACAGCTGGTTTCTAACTGATGCTGAACATCTGTCCTGTAGGGTAACATTACAGCTTGTTTCTACCTGATGATGAACATCTGTCCTGTAGGGTAACATTACAGCTTGTTTCTCCCTGATGATGAACATCTGTCCTGTAGGGTAACATTACAGCTTGTTTCTCCCTGATGATGAACATCTGTCCTGTAGGGTAACATTACAGCTTGTTTCTCCCTGATGATGAACATCTGTCCTGTAGGGTAACATTACAGCTTGTTTCTCCCTGATGATGAACATCTGTCCTGTAGGGTAACATTACAGCTTGTTTCTCCCTGATGATGAACATCTGTCCTGTAGGGTAACATTACAGCTTGTTTCTACCTGATGATGAACATCTGTCCTGTAGGGTAACATTACAGCTTGTTTCTACCTGATGATGAACATCTGTCCTGTAGGGTAACATTACAGCTTGTTTCTCCTGATGATGAACATCTGTCCTGTAGGGTAACATTACAGCTTGTTTCTCCTGATGATGAACATCTGTCCTGTAGGGTAACATTACAGCTTGTTTCTCCCTGATGATGAACATCTGTCCTGTAGGGTAACATTACAGCTTGTTTCTACCTGATGAACATCTGTCCTGTAGGGTAACATTACAGCTTGTTTCTACCTGATGAACATCTGTCCTGTAGGGTAACATTACAGCTTGTTTCTACCTGATGATGAACATCTGTCCTGTAGGGTAACATTACAGCTTGTTTCTCCCTGATGATGAACATCTGTCCTGTAGGGTAACATTACAGCTTGTTTCTCCCTGATGATGAACATCTGTCCTGTAGGGTAACATTACAGCTTGTTTCTCCTGATGATGAACATCTGTCCTGTAGGGTAACATTACAGCTTGTTTCTCCCTGATGATGAACATCTGTCCTGTAGGGTAACATTACAGCTTGTTTCTCCCTGATGATGAACATCTGTCCTGTAGGGTAACATTACAGCTTGTTTCTCCCTGATGAAACATCTGTCCTGTAGGGTAACATTACAGCTTGTTTCTACCTGATGATGAACATCTGTCCTGTAGGGTAACATTACAGCTTGTTTCTCCCTGATGATGAACATCTGTCCTGTAGGGTAACATTACAGCTTGTTTCTCCCTGATGATGAACATCTGTCCTGTAGGGTAACATTACAGCTTGTTTCTCCTGATGATGAACATCTGTCCTGTAGGGTAACATTACAGCTTGTTTCTACCTGATGATGAACATCTGTCCTGTAGGGTAACATTACAGCTTGTTTCTACCTGATGATGAACATCTGTCCTGTAGGGTAACATTACAGCTTGTTTCTCCCTGATGATGAACATCTGTCCTGTAGGGTAACATTACAGCTTGTTTCTACCTGATGATGAACATCTGTCCTGTAGGGTAACATTACAGCTTGTTTCTACCTGATGATGAACATCTGTCCTGTAGGGTAACATTACAGCTTGTTTCTACCTGATGATGAACATCTGTCCTGTAGGGTAACATTACAGCTTGTTTCTACCTGATGATGAACATCTGTCCTGTAGGGTAACATTACAGCTTGTTTCTCCCTGATGAACATCTGTCCTGTAGGGTAACATTACAGCTTGTTTCTACCTGATGATGAACATCTGTCCTGTAGGGTAACATTACAGCTTGTTTCTCCCTGATGATGAACATCTGTCCTGTAGGGTAACATTACAGCTTGTTTCTACCTGATGATGAACATCTGTCCTGTAGGGTAACATTACAGCTTGTTTCTCCCTGATGATGACATCTGTCCTGTAGGGTAACATTACAGCTTGTTTCTCCCTGATGATGAACATCTGTCCTGTAGGGTAACATTACAGCTTGTTTCTCCTGATGATGAACATCTGTCCTGTAGGGTAACATTACAGCTTGTTTCTCCCTGATGATGAACATCTGTCCTGTAGGGTAACATTACAGCTTGTTTCTACCTGATGATGAACATCTGTCCTGTAGGGTAACATTACAGCTTGTTTCTCCCTGATGATGAACATCTGTCCTGTAGGGTAACATTACAGCTTGTTTCTCCTGATGATGAACATCTGTCCTGTAGGGTAACATTACAGCTTGTTTCTCCTGATGATGAACATCTGTCCTGTAGGGTAACATTACAGCTTGTTTCTCCCTGATGATGAACATCTGTCCTGTAGGGTAACATTACAGCTTGTTTCTACCTGATGATGAACATCTGTCCTGTAGGGTAACATTACAGCTTGTTTCTCCCTGATGATGAACATCTGTCCTGTAGGGTAACATTACAGCTTGTTCTCCCTGATGATGAACGTCTGTCCTGTAGGGTAACATTACAGCTTGTTTCTCCTGATGATGAACATCTGTCCTGTAGGGAAACATTACAGCTTGTTTCTACCTGATGATGAACATCTGTCCTGTAGGGTAACATTACAGCTTGTTTCCCTGATGATGAACATCTGTCCTGTAGGGTAACATTACAGCTTGTTTCTCCCTGATGATGAACATCTGTCCTGTAGGGTAACATTACAGCTTGTTTCTCCCTGATGATGAACATCTGTCCTGTAGGGTAACATTACAGCTTGCTTCTACCTGATGATGAACATCTGTCCTGTAGGGTAACATTACAGCTGTTTCTCCCTGATGATGAACATCTGTCCTGTAGGGTAACATTACAGCTTGTCTACCTGATGATGAACATCTGTCCTGTAGGGTAACATTACAGCTGTTTCTCCCTGATGATGAACATCTGTCCTGTAGGTAACATTACAGCTTGTTTCTCCTGATGATGAACATCTGTCCTGTAGGGTAACATTACAGCTTGTTTCTCCCTGATGATGAACATCTGTCCTGTAGGGTAACATTACAGCTTGTTTCTACTGATGAACATCTGTCCTGTAGGGTAACATTACAGCTTGTTTCTCCCTGATGATGAACATCTGTCCTGTAGGGTAACATTACAGCTTGTTTCTCCCTGATGATGAACATCTGTCCTGTAGGGAAACATTACAGCTTGTTTCTACCTGATGATGAACATCTGTCCTGTAGGGTAACATTACAGCTTGTTTCTACCTGATGATGAACATCTGTCCTGTAGGGTAACATTACAGCTTGTTTCTACTGATGATGAACATCTGTCCTGTAGGGTAACATTACAGCTTGTTTCTACCTGATGATGAACATCTGTCCTGTAGGGTAACATTACAGCTTGTTTCTCCCTGATGATGAACATCTGTCCTGTAGGGTAACATTACAGCTTGTTTCTACCTGATGATGAACATCTGTCCTGTAGGGTAACATTACAGCTTGTTTCTACCTGATGCTGAACATCTGTCCTGTAGGGTAACATTACAGCTTGTTTCTACCTGATGCTGAACATCTGTCCTGTAGGGTAACATTACAGCTTGTTTCTACCTGATGATGAACATCTGTCCTGTAGGGTAACATTACAGCTTGTTTCTCCCTGATGATGAACATCTGTCCTGTAGGGTAACATTACAGCTTGTTTCTACCTGATGATGAACATCTGTCCTGTAGGGTAACATTACAGCTTGTTTCTCCCTGATGATGAACATCTGTCCTGTAGGGTAACATTACAGCTTGTTTCTACCTGATGATGAACATCTGTCCTGTAGGGTAACATTACAGCTTGTTTCTACCTGATGATGAACATCTGTCCTGTAGGGTAACATTACAGCTTGTTTCTACCTGATGAACATCTGTCCTGTAGGGTAACATTACAGCTGTTTCTACTGATGATGAACATCTGTCCTGTAGGGTAACATTACAGCTTGTTCTCCCTGATGATGAACATCTGTCCTGTAGGGTAACATTACAGCTTGTTTCTACCTGATGATGAACATCTGTCCTGTAGGGTAACATTACAGCTTGTTTCTCCCTGATGATGAACATCTGTCCTGTAGGGTAACATTACAGCTTGTTTCTACCTGATGATGAACATCTGTCCTGTAGGGTAACATTACAGCTTGTTTCTACCTGATGATGAACATCTGTCCTGTAGGGTAACATTACAGCTTGTTTCTACCTGATGAACATCTGTCCTCTAGGGTAACATTACAGCTTGTTTCTACCTGATGATGAACATCTGTCCTGTAGGGTAACATTACAGCTTGTTTCTCCCTGATGATGAACATCTGTCCTGTAGGGTAACATTACAGCTGGTTTCTACCTGATGATGAACATCTGTCCTGTAGGGTAACATTACAGCTTGTTTCTACCTGATGATGAACATCTGTCCTGTAGGGTAACATTACAGCTTGTTTCTCCCTGATGATGAACATCTGTCCTGTAGGGTAACATTACAGCTTTTTCTACCTGATGATGAACATCTGTCCTGTAGGGTAACATTACAGCTTGTTTCTCCCTGATGATGAACATCTGTCCTGTAGGGTAACATTACAGCTTGTTTCTACCTGATGATGAACATCTGTCCTGCAGGGTAACATTACAGCTTGTTTCTTGTTACTAGACCAGTTGGTTGTTTTCAGACACAGAAACCAAAGATACCCTTTAAGGATCTGGCAGTTAGTCTTCAGTCTCCTTGTTAGTGTCCTTGAAAGAAATAAAGCAGACTCAAGACTGTAAAAATGTTTTACTCCTGCAGAAAGCACAAATGATTGTGGTTCAACTCTGCCATCTACTGGTGATATTAGGAGCCCCCCCGACGCCCACACAGGTGGTGTTGTTCGGGTTGATAACACTCAGCCCAGACTCTGTGTGGACATACAGGAACAGAAACTCACTGTCCAATCAGAGGAGAGTGCGGATTTGAGTCGTGCATTGCGACAAGTAGCATATAAGATGCTAACGAGAGACTTCTGTAACGTTAATACAGTAAAAATGGATCTACTTACCGAAGATGGTTCACTGCTGGCTACAAGTTAGCATCAAACACAACAAAGGCTGTCAGTTGAGCTAACGTTAGCAATCAAACCATCATAGATAGCTACAACGCTTTTGAAATAACTGCTAGCTTAGCTACAAGTTAGCATCAAACACAACAAAGGCTGTCAGTTGAGCTAACGTTAGCAATCAAACCATCATAGATAGCTACAACGCTTTTGAAATAACTGCTAGCTTAGCTACAAGTTAGCATCAAACACAACAAAGGCTGTCAGTTGAATGGCATTTGAGCTAACGGTAGCAATCAATCATAGATAGCTAACGTTTTTGAAATGATTTCCATCTTCTGTTATTGTTTGTAATGATAAAGTTTATTATTTCATGGATTTCACTAAATTCATTATGACAGTTATGTCGTAAACCGTTTACATCTGAGCATGAGACTCAAATCTGCCGTCTCCTCCATCGGGCAGTCACAACAACACAGAGGATCAATAACAACACGGAACTCAATGTTACATCTGTAGTGTAAATATAGAAAAGTTGTACGCAAAATGGACATCTGTGTCTTCCAGGCAGAGACCAGAGTAGTTCCAACTCCAGGAAGCTGTAACCACAGAGTCCTCCCAGAGGTCCTGCCTGGTGTCCCCGTGTTATAAAGACCTCCAGGAAGCTGTAACCACAGAGTCCTCCCAGAGGTCCTGCCTGGTGTCCCCGTGTTATAAAGACCTCCAGGAAGCTGTAACCACAGAGTCCTCCAGAGGTCCTGCCTGGTGTCCCCGTGTTATAAAGACCTCCAGGAAGCTGTAACCACAGAGTCCTCCCAGAGGTCCTGCCTGGTGTCCCCGTGTTATAAAGACCTCCAGGAAGCTGTAACCACAGAGTCCTCCCAGAGGTCCTGCCTGGTGTCCCCGTGTTATAAAGACCTCCAGGAAGCTGCAACCACAGAGTCCTCCCAGAGGTCCTGCCTGGTGTCCCCGTGTTATAAAGACCTCCAGGAAGCTGTAACCACAGAGTCCTCCCAGAGGTCCTGCCTGGTGTCCCCGTGTTATAAAGAACTCCAGGAAGCTGTAACCACAGAGTCCTCCCAGAGGTCCTGCCTGGTGTCCCCGTGTTATAAAGAACTCCAGGAAGCTGTAACCACAGAGTCCTCCCAGAGGTCCTGCCTGGTGTCCCCGTGTTATAAAGACCTCCAGGAAGCTGTAACCACAGAGTCCTCCCAGAGGACTTCTGTAAGGTTCGGTGGGAGAGTTGTTTGGTTTCTAAAGTCCAAGATGTTGTCCTCAAATGTCTTGATTTGTCCACAACTCAAAGATATTCAGTTTAGTTGACAACTTCTCAACTACTCCAATAACCTTTGCAGATTTATTTTGTGATGTGGTGACTTTAAATGTCAGTATGGTTAAATAAAAGAACATAATTTACAGCTTGTTAAGCAACGCTATGTAACTTCTCCCTCTACGGTCCCCCTACAGGTTCTGATTGATACCGCTACAGGTTCTCATTGGTCCCCCTACAGGTTGTCTCATTGGAATTACAGCTAGCACTTTGATCCCCCTACAGGTTCTCATTGGTCCCTCTACAGGTTCTCACTGAACTACAGCTAGTACTTCGGTCCCCCTACAGGTCGTCTCATTGAACTACAGCTAGCACTTTTTAGTTCCAATGAGACGACCTGTAGGGGGGCCGAAGTACTAGCTGTAGTTCAGTGAGAACCTGTAGGGGGACCAATGAGACGACCTGTAGGGGGGCCGAAGTACTAGCTGTAGTTCAGTGAGAACCTGTAGGGGGACCAATGAGACGACCTGTAGGGGGCCGAAGCGGGAAAAGTGACATAGTGTTGCTTTAAGTGTTTGTTGTGGCAAAGGACTCTTCAGTGTTGTTAAAAACCTAACCAAACTGGGCAAATTCACAACGCGACCATTACCCGATCTAGATTAGATATGAAGACAAAGTCGGATTAGAGGGGGGAACAAACCCCCCATACCCTCAGAGGGTTTGTAGGAGGGGTTGTACTTTTTTATATTTAGTGTCAGTTGAGTAACTGTCTCTGTTCAGATCCTCCTGTCCAGTCCAAACCCTAACCCTTAACCATTACACCCATCATGGTCATTAGTACCGTCCATCAGAAGAGGACATGTCCAGACTGCGGATTTGGCGGCAGGTTCCTGTCCAGCTGCCTGCTGGCTGAGTAGTGTTGGGCCAAAGACTCGTCAGTCCACTCTGATCTGGACAGCAGCTGGTCCATGTGAGGCCCCAAAGTCCTGTGTGGGAATGGTATGGACTAAGAGCGGGCTCCCGCTCCAGTAGGGACTGAGCAGGGGCTCGATGTGGCCCCTCAGAATCATAATGTGGACCCGTCAGTATTGAAGTGTCCCGATGCTCGCCCATTGGGTACATCTGCTTTTTATGGATCTGAATTTGGTCCTGGTGAGCTAATCTCGCAGGCACAGCTGCTTTTTGTGAATTTCAAGATCCATCTGGGTCTGGTACTGCTGTTTCTTGTGAATCCGAATGTTGTCCTGGTCCTGGAGGTCCATCTGGTGCGGTACTGATGTTTCTTCAGATTCTGAATGTTGTCCTGGTCCTGAAGGTTCATCTGGGTATTGTACTGCTGTTTCTTGTGATTCTGAATGTTGTCCTGTTCCTGGAGGTCCATCTGGGTATGGTACTGCTGTTTCTTGTGATTCTGAATGTTGTCCTGGTCCTGGAGGTCCATCTGGGTATGGTACTGCGGTTTCTTGTGATTCCGAATGTTGTCCTGGTCCTGGAGGTCCATCTGGGTCTGGAACTGCTGTTTCTTCAGATTCTGAATGTTGTCCTGGTCCTGGAGGTTCATCTGGGTATGGTACTGTTGTTTCTCGTGATTCTGAATGTTGTCCTGGTCCTGGAGGTTCATCTGGGTATTCTTCTGGTTGTGGTCTGTGCCTTGTTGGTCTACTTGAGCCTGGTACTGCTTCTTGTGATTTTGGATTTTCTCTTGTGGTTCCTGGTTGTCCTGAAGGTCCATCTGAGCGTGGAACTGCTGCTTCTTTTGACTCTGGATCTGGTTGTGGACTTGGTTCTTGATGTCCTTCCAGTGTCGCCCTCTGAGGACCGGCTCCAGGTCCAGACAGCGCTGACAGACCTCCTTCCCTGGCACAGACTGGACCAGAACGTGGACTCCCAACTGTCTCCAGACTGCCTCCTTCTCTGCAGACGACCAGGGCCGACGTCGGACCTTCCTCGGAGCAGCAGGGACTGAAAGACAGATGGAAAAGTTAATCAATGCAGATAGTCTTCCTGAACACATACAGACTTTCCGAACACGTAAACTAATGGTGCATTCATGTGCACCCTGTAAACTCTGAGAGAACTCAAACTGTTGTTGTAAATATGTAACTTCTGCCATCTCGTGGCCTCTACTGTGGCATTGTCGTCACTGCTGAAAAGTTTTAATCAAAAGTCAAATTGAATTGTGAGTCCTATTATTAATGGATTGATGGCAAGCTAAATCCAGGAGGACCCACCTGTGATGGGAGTCTGCAGTCTGGACTCTATTTGAATCATGGAATTCAGCGGTCGGTTACTACTTTGTGCTGGAACTACGGACAGGTAGAGAGAAAGAAAACAGTCAAACAGCACTCAGTCATTCCTACTCTGTGCATACTGTGCATGGACAGGGGTAAAGATCAACGGTCAGGATCAGGACTCACCCTCTGGTCTTGGGTCAGACGGCTCTTTACCCTTCTCACTTACTGAGTGGACCAATCGTTTCTTCAGCTTAACTTCTACTGAAGTGGCTAGAATAAAATGCAAAGCAGTGGGGGGTTAACTAACATTGAATATAACATTTAACCAGACATACTACATGGTTGCCTCAGGTTGTACCTGTGTGGGGGTCGGGGTCCAGCAGCCCCAGGTTGTCCCACTCCCTCCCCAGCACATGATAGAAGTCGGTGGTCTTGGCTGCAGCCTCCCAGTCTCCGTCCTGCAGATTCTCTCCAATGGCGATCTCACAAACCGTCTTCAGGGTGGTCTTCACGGCCAGCGGAGGGCGACTCCAGCGGTATCCTGAAGCCTTTCTGGCAGCGGCCAGTACCATGCTGAGTCGGTTCGGAGCCAGAAGGTCCTGCAGGGTCCGAACGCCAGAGTCCAGAGATTTAGCAGCGAGGACAAACCTGCCGAGCTCCCGCAGCTTCTGACTGACATAGTCGTACCTCCTCTGGCTGCCATCTTGGTTCCCCATCAACTTGTTTCCATATTTACAGATCAGCCAATCAGACTTGACCTAGACAGAGCGGAGGAGTCAGCACAAAGACCGGTAGAGAGAAAGACGGGTAGAGAGACAGACGGGTAGAGAGTGCACAGACCTGGTGTGACACGTGGTCCTGGTTCATGCGATGCAGGACTTCGCTGCAGCTCTCAGACGCTCCGCTGGAAATGGGAAGGAGGCGGGACGCTGCAGCCTGGACCTGCTGCGCTTCCTTGGCAGCTCTGCCCCACCGGGGTCACAGGTCCCTTCCTGATCCACCCTGTGGTCAGAGGTCATTGGCCGTTTGGTCCCGGTCTGGCGTGTTGCGGTTGTATCTCCCAAGGGGTCAGAAGGTGCATCCTCTGTGGCCCTGTTGGCTGCTGGACCACAGGCCGACTTACCTGTGGGATCAGACCTTGTGTCTGCTGTGGAGGCGGGGTCTCTGCAGGGGTCAGTGGTTGTGTCTGCTGTGGAGGCGGAGTCTCTTGAGGGGTCAGTGGTAGTGTCTGCTGTGGAGGCGGAGTCTCTTGAGGGTCAGTGGTTGTGTCTGCTGTGGAGGTGGGGTCTCTTGAGGGGTCAGTGGTTGTGTCTGCTGTGGAGGCGGGGTCTCTTGAGGGGTCAGTGGTTGTGTCTGCTGTGGAGGCGGGGGTCTCTTGAGGGGTCAGTGGTTGTGTCTGCTGTGGAGGCGGGGTCTCTTGAGTGATCAGCGGTCAGCTTCTTGCGGCAGGACGCCTGATGTTTCCAGAGATCAGCGCGGAGAAAGAAACCGAGGCAGAGCGGGCAGGGGAGGTAGTTCCTCGCATCCACTTCCTCTGAGGGCTGACGCCACGGGACGATCTCTCCACTGCCCTGTCTGATCACCTGGAGACAGACAGACAGGCAGAGAGACAGGAGGACAGGCAGACAGACAGAGAACAAACTGAATATTGTGCAGGTAGTTTGCTCTGCAGGTCAACAGACAGAGGGCCCCCTTCTGACCTGGTGGTAAAATCTGAGCCGAGTGATGGAAACATAAGTGAACATCTGTAGGTCTGGGTCAAACCCCTCTCACTGAGAACAGGTATTAGGATGGCACCAGATCTTGGTTGCAGCTGTTGCCGTGGTCCCGGCTACACCCTGCTACGCTCTGGATGCCCTGCAGTGTCCTGCTGCCCCCCCCCCCCGGCTACACCCTGCTACGCTCTGGATGCCCTGCAGTGTCCTGCTATGACATGAACTACTACTACTACCATCATTTCTAGTCATTGTTTCATTATCTTTATTGTGACTGTTATTACCACTGTTCATCACCCCCCCTACCGGCCCCGTCAGACTCCACCTACCAGGTCTAGACGTGCTCTGTCTGTAGATTATAGAGAGGTATAGACCTCTATCTGTAGATTATAGAGAGGTCTAGACCTCTATCTGTAGATTATAGATAGGTCTAGACCTGCTCTATCTGTAGATTATAGAGAGGTCTAGACCTGCTCTATCTGTAGATTATAGAGAGGTCTAGACCTGCTCTATCTGTAGATTATAGAGAAGTCTAGACCTGCTCTATCTGTAGATTATAGAGAGGTCTAGACCTGCTCTATCTGTAGATTATAGAGAAGTCTAGACCTGCTCTATCTGTAAATTATAGAGAGGTCTAACCCTGCTCTATCTGTAGATTATAGAGAGGTCTAGACCTGCTCTATCTGTAGATTATAGAGAGGTCTAGACCTGCTCTATCTGTAGATTATAGAGAGGTCTAGACCTGCTCTATCTGTAAATTATAGAGAGGTCTAGACCTGCTCTATCTGTAAATTATAGAGAGGTCTAGACCTGCTCTATCTGTAGATTATAGAGAGGTCTAGACCTGCTCTATCTGTAAATTATAGAGAGGTCTAGACCTACTCTATCTGTAGATTATAGAGAGGTCTAGACCTGCTCTATCTGTAAATTATAGAGAGGTCTAGACCTGCTCTATCTGTAAATTATAGAGAGGTCTAGACCTGCTCTATCTGTAAATTATAGAGAGGTCTAGACCTGCTCTATCTGTAGATTATAGAGAGGTCTAGACCTGCTCTATCTGTAAATTATAGAGAGGTCTATACCTCTATCTGTAGATTATAGAGAAGTCTAGACCTGCTCTATCTGTAGATTATAGAGAGGTCTAGACCTGCTCTATCTGTAAATTATAGAGAGGTCTAGACCTCTATCTGTAGATTATAGAGAAGTCTAGACCTGCTCTATCTGTAAATTATAGAGAGGTCTAGACCTGCTCTATGTGTAAATTATAGAGTGTCTAGACCTGCTCTATCTGTAGATTATAGAGAAGTCTAGACCTGCTCTATCTGTAGATTATAGAGAAGTCTAGACCTGCTCTATCTGTAAATTATAGAGAGGTCTAGACCTGCTCTATCTGTAGATTATAGAGAAGTCTAGACCTGCTCTATCTGTAAATTATAGAGAGGTCTAGACCTCTCTATCTGTAGATCTGTAGATTATAGAGAGGTCTAGACCTCTATCTGTAGATTATAGAGAGGTCTCGTTAACGCTACCTCGATGTTGTGCATGTAGTTTCCGCGGCAGCGCAGGTGCTCCAGCAGCAGGTGGCGTTGTTTGGAGCCCGTGGGCAGCGTGCTGGCGGCCGCCACTTCCTGTTGGTCGGCGTGTTTCCTCAGCAGGTGGCGAGCGATCTTCACCTGCGGCCGCCGCAGAACACGCAGTAGTGTTTCTTATCCCAGCGCCTCCTCCCGTCGCTGCACGTCCGCTTCACCGTCACGCCTTCCTTCTTCTCCTCCTGGCCACGCCCCTTTCTATCAGACGCCGCCCATTCAACACCATGGCCACGCCTCTTCTGTCTCGTGTCCCGCCCATTATCGTCCGAACCAGTCCTCTTATCGTCAAGGCTTCGCCCGTTCTCTTGACCACGCCTCTTCTCCTCCTGACTCCGCCCCTTTCCTTCTGGCTCAGCCTCGTGAGTCTCTGGCCCCGCCACTTAAAGCGACAGTGCCTGCAGCAGCGCGGCGGCGGAGACGGCGGCCGCTGGGCTTCGTTGGTTCTTCTCGGGACAGTTGGTTTGGTCCAAAGATTTTGTCTCGGTCCGGTTCGCCATGGCAATCACAGTGTGGTCCTGATGGTCCCCACGGCAACGGAGGAGGAACCTGATCAAAAAATACACAGGTATCAACAAACTGCACCAGATCCCAATTAATAGTAAATAAATCCGCAAAATCAGACATCATGGCGCCACTCCAGACTCCAGACAATCCCTGGCAATGAAAGCTCATCCACCAATGAGCACATAACCTAACATCGTAGAAAGAAAATCAAATGTGTCATAAATAACTAGTTAGGACTCTTCCATTCGGCATGAATACAGCAGTCTCCATGGTAACAGCGGACCCTACCAGGTAAACACTTCTGGAGAGTAGTGTAGATGTCAGTCATTTATACAGTTAAAATCAGATTATTTAGAGTGTAACACGTTATGAAATAAGAGTTGGACAGCATCACAGTGTCTTCCTATAGTAGTATTAATCAGTTATTCGATCAGACTGGACCAGATCACAGCTAATAGATCCACTCCAGATCCATACAAATACCCGCCAATTTGAACTTTCTCCAATTCTCAGCACATACCACTAAACGTCGTATTTATGAAAACCTATTGTTTCTTAAATATTTAGTTAGTGCTTACAATTCGGCATGAAAAAACCCCCCCAAAAATTAAGTCAGACTTGTAACTTGAAGTGTTGAATGTCTGTCCTCGCTCAAACACACCGCCCGTGGATTACAGCGATCAGTCTCTCAATCAGTTTAATAAGTACACGTTTACTGTTATAGTGTCCGGTTCGTAGTTGAACTTAATGCCGAATTAATTATTATATATAATATATATTATGTTACAACAAAGGCTTCAGTTATGTTGTAATGTGTGCTCAGTATGCAAGGAACACTAAATAGGCAGTTTTTAGAACGGAGTCTGGCGCTGCATCCCCCGCTCGGCTTTTTCTCGTGTTTTTTAGTGTTATCTGTGTGTTCAGTCATACTCACACCACCCGATCAAACACGAACCGATCAAACTCGACTAATAAATCCCCATGAATGCCTGCAGCGACTGGTTATGGAGGCGTGACAGCCGCCAGGAGCCCGTCCGAGGAGGCGTGTCGATAATGGAAGCGTGTTTACCTTCACTGTGAATGCTAACAGCTAACAGCTAGCGGGAGAGATGCTAACTACGTATAGAGGACCTTTGACTGCATGTTAGCATCTGAGGGGCTAACGTGACGCTAACTTACATCCGGTTGTTAAACCACTGCTAACATACACACAGAGACAGAACCCTGAAGGTAAACAATGCTAAGCTGCTAACCTGCTAACAGCAACAACAACTCCTCCCC
>NW_022605464.1:0-11438 GCF_008692095.1 Etheostoma spectabile
TTGCATGTGTTCTGCTTTATTTTTATTAACATACATTAGCCTACTTGTCACTTTTGTTTTCCGCAAGTTGGATTTAAACCCTACACAGTTGTTTAGAGGTTAGAAATGGTTGCACTGGCACCCTGATGCGGAGTGGGACTTTTCCCGGTGGGACGGTAGGTGGTCGAGGCCGCCTGGTGTGCGGCCGCTGCCCGGGGCGGTGGCCGCCGCTGCCGGTGGCTGCTGCCCGGTGCCCTGGTGCCCGTGGCCAGTGGCTATTGCCTGCCAGCAGACTGTGAGTTGTGTCAGTGTCCACTCTCTCTGTAAAAGTAGAGATGAGCAGCGCAGCGTCCGTGGTCTAGCTTCAGGTTTATACAGGACGCGCCCGGAGATTAAGTGGTGGGACGATATTATGTAGCGATATTCCAAGATGATAATAATGGCAGACTGGTCAGAGACCAATACATTCATGATTTCATTTCTTGTTGCTTGTCATTCTCTAATAAAGGGTAGTTTGTGTTACCCTTAATAAGTGGGCCTATTGTTTTTTTATATAGCTTACATTGGTTTCATAACCTTCTCAATTAGTCCTCACATCACCGGACTAATAACGTGGCCTTATACAGCACGTACTGTATGTAGTGTAGTTATCATTCATCACACTGGGAACACCACAATGCTTCTTAATCTTTTTATTTTGGTGCGGTCACTTGTCAGAAGAATAAAAAACATGAATATTGTTTACATATATGGTCACAGCGTGTATTGAAGTCATTTAACTTTTTTTCTAGTTGTTGTCCCTTTCTGATTGTTCTGTATGAACATTAATTGTACAAAGATAAGATATAGCTTATAGAGATTTGTGCAGGTTAAAACTGTTCTCACGTTGTAAAAAAGGGTTTGAAATTAAGCCTAAAGTCCGTAGGGTCCATTTCCCGAGGAACATTAGTTCCCTCTGCTCACTTTTGAGGCACAATCTGACCTGATCAGTTGGGTCCGCTATGTCGGGCTTTTTCTCTCCGTTTGACCCATAGACCGTTAATATAATCATATTAACGGTCTATGGTTTGACCACAGCCGGATTTCCCTCTCTGCATATTATTTCTTCCTCGTTATGTTCCATTAGAAGCGGCTGCTCATTGGGTGAACATTGGGCGCATGCGTCTTCTCATCTCTGCATCATAAATCTGTGATCGATACCGTGGTCTATTTGAGAAAGCCGTGAACGTGCGCTTATCCCAGCTATCTCCACCTGGCTTGACATAGCTCCACCTGTTCATCCTGGCTCGGCAAACGTGCAACCGATCAAGCCGCGATGAGCAGATCACACTAAGTCAAGCTGCGCTTTTTCACTTGTCCTGGATATCTTTATTCTACTTTCGTGCAACAGGCCCCAGGGAGAAAACTGGGACAAAAACACAAGGAGGCCAGAGAAAGGGAAACACCCCAACAAAAACCCCAAACCACAACAATTGGTGTATCAAAATATATTCTCCAATACTACAGCAGTGAAGAGGCACAAAAGATTAGGAAACGATCCCTCTAATATTGTATGATATATAAATAATAATTTAATAATTATCATTATCATGTCCTCTCCCATAGCCAAGGAGTAACATTGTTGTCTCCAATCTAAAGGTATACTGCTACACCCTTTGAATGAAATGTCCAATTAAAGCTGGATCTTTTTTTGAAGGATAGAATCTAAAATTCATGATAAATATCTTGATTGAGCCTTGCAAAACAGTTTGTTCATAGGTGCAAATATTTAAAGGTCAAACCCCACATCAACATGGAAGAATGAACTTAAGCTTTTTGCTACGTTTATTTTCTACTTTTATTTGTTGGACTTACATTCCCTACTGGACTAAGAAGACCCTAAATTTAATTTTATTTATTTATTATTTTATTTATTTTGTTAAATACATATACATTGCTATATATATATGTTGTCTATTTTTATTCCTATTATTATTTTTGTATATTGTATGTATGTATATGTATCCTAGTATTTCATTTATATTCTGTGCGTGTGTGGATGTGTACGTGTGCTGCTGTAACACCATAATTTCCCTTTTTTTTTGGGATCAATATGTATCTATCTGTCTATCTATCTATCTACTACCTCAAAGCTGTACACAGTTTTTGACAAATGTGCTAACACATGATGCCTTGATCGTTTGTATCAATATTGTATTATAAATAAAAAATAAAAATAAAAATTTAAAAAAAATACACACAACTTCCTAAACAATCCTGCCTGTCACAGAAAAGCAGTGCGATGATCTGCTGATTTGTGGGCGGGTCTGGAGGGAGTGGGCGGGGCCTAGATGGGCGGGGCGGGTCTGGAGGAGTGGGCCTGCCCGCGCTTTTAATGCAGATGCTGTGGTCCGGGCGCCCTGCGTTCAGCGGCAGAGCGAGCGAGCGGACAGCACCATGACTGAACCCAGCAACACCTACGACGTGATAGGGTCGGCGGAGGGATATCAGGTAGGTGTAGACCCCGATAAATGCTCTGCAGCGTGCGCGGGCACTCGGCTGCAACACAGACGTGTTTATTGTCCGTAGCTGCCTTTGTTGTGTGTGAGGTGAGTGAGACAACTGTTGCACACGAAGCTGCTCGCGCGCTGTTATGAAGAAGTGGAAATGCTCCGCAACGCTCTCCCTCCCTCTCTGATAGTGGGGGCTTTTATTTGACAGACTGTGGAGGGGGTTTCTTCTTCTTCACGGTGTGACATCCAGTTTCTCCGCGTTTCACGTCTCTTCGCGAGGTTTCCTGTCCCGCGTGCACCGCTGTATCAAGGCAGCAGCGGCGGCAGCGGCTGTTAAGTAACAGCTAATCAACCAGACAGGGCGGAGGTTTTGGTTGGTTGGGGGGACACATTATAAGGGGGGGGGGGGGGGGGGGTGTTGAGCGTAGTCTTTCTTGCATTCTGGTGAATTTGTGTGCATCAATTGGGTGCCTTTTCTGCATCAATTTATGGTGCAAATGTCTTTATTTACGTTAGGGATTTCCCCCTTTCTGGTCTATCTGTCCCTGCCTCTGCAGAATTATGTATTTATTCCCCCCCCCGCCTCAAGGGGATCAATGCTAGACAGACCAATAGACCCTATATTATATACCTAAAATAGAGGTATTACAAGCAAGTGAAACGCTGTAATGTGAACACATAGTGCCATAGGGGGTATAAACCGGTTAACGCGGTGGAGATGTTGAAGTAGATATAAAAATACTTTATTCATCCCGAAGGAAATTTTTGGCATCCAGTAGCGAGACAACCTTAACACAACAAACACATAATATATCACACTAATGCACACATACATAAGAATAAAAATTAAAAATCACTCCCAGAAATGCAATGACCATGATAAGGTGAGATACTATTGTAGACTGTGTGTTATGGTGATAGTGAAAAAGTGACCAGTGCAGGGATTGAACAGTGCAGTAGATCATGATAAAATATTAACCATGACTATAAAATATAAACATAACAACCTATAACCTGACTGAATAGGAAAATAACATTATGTAACAGGAATAGTTCTAAGATGTTGATGTTATGACCATAGTCCAGATTTGTATTAGGGCTAATATAGCCAGTAAGAAAGTTGTACAGCAGACAAGTGATATGATTGGGTGAGGGGAGGGGGATGGAGGAGCCTATCCATGTGTTGGATCACAGAGTTGGTGTCACACTCCGTGACCGTGTCACATTTCAGCAGATAGGCACCATTTCGAGTTGACCACTCGGTTAAACTAATAATCTGATATTGCTCTTTTGATATCCATCTTTTCACCAAACACGGATGAGTAAAAGGTACTTTAAACCAACTTTTTGGGGTTCAAATCTCGTGTCTAATGTGAACATTAAGGGCAATACTGGTTTTTCAACCTGTTTTTGTGTCTAAGTGACCGATGGAACAACACCTTTGACATTGGTCCTGTTTTAAAGCGAGGACCGCTGCAGCGGAGAGAAACAAGCTACAATCTAAATTAAGGGACAATTGTCCAGCTTGTATTTAACCTTCACTAAAGTGCTTGTTTTGTCACTGACAGGCTCAGATTAATATTCCAAGTGTCTGACTACATTATGAAGGATCCCTTCAGAGATAGACCTTAGAAACATCTTTGAGACCTTTCTGTTTAACCAGAACCAGCTCTGAAGTCGCTAGTGCTAACCCACCAGACTCCATTCAATTAACTCTGTGTTCATTTCAGCCAAACTAGAGTTACTAGAGAGACATGAATGGACATGAACTCGGGTATCCTGGGTGTAATTCAGGCCTGTGTGTAAACAACAGAGTGTAAATGTAATTTCCCCTTGCGGGAGTAAAAGTATACATTATTATTACTGTTGTCTCTCTACATACTACTCTCTACTGTTGTCTCTCTACATACTACTCTCTACTGTTGTCTCTCTACATACTACTCTCTACTGTTGTCTCTCTACATACTACTCTCTACTGGTGTCTCTCTACATACTACTCTCTACTGTTATCTCTACATACTACTCTCTACCGTTGTCTCTCTACATACTACTCTCTACTGGTGTCCCTCTACATACTACTCTCTACTGTTGTCTCTCTACATACTACTCTCTACATACTACTCTCTACATACTACTCTCTACCGTTGTCTCTCTACATACTACTCTCTACTGGTGTCTCTCTACATACTACTCTCTACTGGTGTCCCTCTACATACTACTCTCTACTGTTGTCTCTCTACATACTACTCTCTACCGTTGTCTCTCTACTGTTGTCTCTCTACATACTACTCTCTACCGTTGTCTCTCTACATACTACTCTCTACTGTTGTCTCTCTACATACTACTCTCTACTGGTGTCTCTCTACATACTACTCTCTACTGGTGTCTCTCTACATACTACTCTCTACTGGTGTCTCTCTATATACTACTCTCTACTGGTGTCCCTCTACATACTACTCTCTACTGTTGTCTCTCTACATACTACACTACTGTTGTCTCTCTTCATAATACTCTCTACTGTTGTCTCTCTACATACTACTCTCTACCGTTGTGTCTCTACATACTACTCTCTACATACTACTCTCTACTGTTGTCTCTCTACTGTTGTCTCTCTACATACTACTCTCTACTGTTGTCTCTCTACATACTACTCTCTACCGTTGTGTCTCTACATACTACTCTCTACTGTTGTCTCTCTACATACTACTCTCTACTGTTGTCTCTCTACCGTTGTCTCTCTACATACTACTCTCTACTGTTCTCTCTACATACTATTCTCTACTGTTGTCTCTCTACATACTACACTCTACCGTTGTGTCTCTACATACTACTCTCTACTGTTGTGTCTCTACATACTACACTCTACTGTTGTCTCTCTGCATACTACTCTCTGCTGTTGTCTCTCTTCATAATACTCTCAACTGTTATCTCTCTATAACTACTCTCTACCGTTGTCTCTCTACATACTACTCTCTACCGTTGTCTCTCTACATACTACTCTCTACTGTTGTCTCTCTACATACTACTCTCTACCGTTGTCTCTCTACATACTACTCTCTACTGTTCTCTCTACATACTACTCTCTACTGTTCTCTCTACTGTTCTCTCTACATACTACTCTCTACATACTACTCTCTACTGTTGTCTCCCTACATACTACTCTCTACTGTTCTCTCTACATACTACTCTCCACCGTTGTCTGAGGGACACTGACCAAGTCTTTGAGTGACTGAAGTGTAGCTGCAAGATTTAAAGCCTGTGAGATCCTGGTGTTGTTGGACCTGTGTCCTCTGTGTCGGACCGCTGTCTTCTCTCCGTGAGACTGACAGGTCGCCGACATGTCTGCCTGCCTGCACGTCCCTCTGTCTGTCAGACAGGGAGGAATTTAGGTCAGTGTCAGTTCAAATACCAGTCAAGCGTGCCAAACAATTGCTACGGAAACAAGTTAATTTAATAAAACTGGCAACCCCGCTGGCTTTTCAAGGCCCTGCTCTTTCTCCTCTCCTGTCACATTAGGTTTGTGTAATCACACCGTTTGTTATACTGCTGCCCTTTACTGCCCTGCAATAAGGTCCACCCGTATGCATCACTGTCCAATCAAAGGACAGTGCTGCAAAGGTCATTTAATTAGTTGTCAACTGTTGAAGTAATCGCAAAAGTATTTAATATCGATTTAATCCGAGTCAGGATATATGCTAAGTTTCCAGCTGGTTAAAAGTGAATATTTCTAGTGTCTTCTCTCCTCTGTGACAGTAACCTGAATGTATTTGAGTTGTGGACAAAACAAGACATTTGAGGACGTCATCTTGGGCTTTTGTGAAACACTGATCCATATTTTTCACATTTTCTGACATTCTCTGAAAAGAAATTGTAGCAGCCCTATCTGAGGAAAATGGACAGTTCTATAACTTTCTTTCTCTCTCTCTCTCTCTCTCTCTCTCTCTTCTCTCTCTCTCTCTCTCTCTCTCTCTCTCTATCAGCTTGATGGTATTTTGCCTCCAACGTCGCCTTCTAGGCAGCTACCCTAACCTATTATAATAATATAATAATGTATACTTTATTATCCCGCAACTCTGTTGTATTACACACAGGCCCGAATTACACACACATGGTCCTATGCATGCACTACATGGAGAGATGTCGGAGTGAGGGGGGGGGTGCCATGGAAGATAACTATTGCCACGCTGGAAGGATGTTGGGGGCAAAAAACACCGAATACCTTTCTATCACTCTCTCAATCACTCTCTCTGGCTCTGTCTCTCATTATCGTTCTGTTCTCTTTATCACTCTCACTGTCTCTCTATCGCTCTCTCGCTGTTTTCTGTCTCTCTTTATCACGCTTCTATCTCCCTCTCTCTCTCTCTCTCTCGCTGCCTCAAATCAATTCAATTCAAAGAGGCTTTATTAGCATGACCATAGTGACATACAGTATTGCTAAAGCACAAAAACAGGAGACATGATCACATTAACATCTCTCATCACTCTCTCTGTCACTCTTCTCTGTCATCTCTGTCACTCCCTTTGTTTTGAGATATTTGGCCAATTGGATATTGGATATATATATCTTGTTCTGTATACTATATTTAATTTCACATCTTTTGATTGAAGACTGGGATTGTGTCTGAGGCTCAGTGTACATGTCTCGCTCGCTCTACCTGTCTGTCTACTACTGACTGTGTTTACCTCGGTATACCTCCGAGCCAGCTGCCAGGAGGAGGTAGTGAGTATTGGGTGTGTGTTGTGTGTGTGTGTGTGGTGTGTGGGTGTGTGTGTGTGTGTGGGTGTGTGTCCTGAGATTATTTTCTTGCAAATGCGTTGTCATTTTCCTGCCTGCCAGCCGCCCACCAGCAGAACTGTGGCCCCCGCGAGGAGCACAAAGCACTTTCTGAGCAAATATTAAACACTTGTGACAGCCTGTTATCATCCAGCAGTAAGAGCATGGCGAGGAGAGATAGGAGGGAGAAGGAGTGTTGGGGAGAGAAGAAAACATTAATAATGGGAGAGAGAAGGGGGGGAAACCACATCTTCCCTGTTATTCTGGCAGCTGTGAATGTGGGAAATTAAACGAGGCCAACTGGGAAACAAGAAAGGCGGAAGTGTGTCCTAAAAATTGGGGAGGGGGGAAGAGAAATGAGTGTTTTCTAGGAGAGTAAAAAAAGGGAACTTGAGGAAGCCATGAAACTGTAAATAAGATGGCGTTAGACGAAGAAGAAGCGTTAGACGACGCGGTGGAGGGGACTTTTTCGCTTCATGCTTGAGTCAACTCCAATGCTAGGGCTGCAACTAATGATTGCTTGTTGAAATGGAGAAAAATGTCAATCAGTGTTTGTCCCCAACTCAAAGATATTCAGTTAACTCTCCCAGAGGAGAGGAGAGGACTAGACTAGAACATATTCACATTTAACAAGTTTTACATTTTTTTCTCATAAAAAAATACTTAACCCTCCTGTTGTCCACATTGACCCATTATTAAAACAATTTCATATCAAAAATGTAGGGTTCTTTTGACCATATTGTCAAAAAATAAACGTGGGGGGTGGTTTGGGTGTTTTTAGCATCATAAAAAATTCATAAAAGAGCGTTGGAAAAAAAGTGACAAATCAAATAAGCGAAAGAAAAAAACAAAAATTGGAAAAGTGACCAAAACCCCCCAGAAAAACAAAAAAGTTGCATGGTGCAAGACAACGCCAGGTGTTAAAACGATTTTATAATACAAATAGCGACTGGCTGTTATAGTTGACAACTAATTGATTGATCTTATGCTTCAGCTCTAGGGTTTTTCTGTGTCCTTCCCTCTCGAAAGCCGCAAAAGCCGCAGGACTTCAGTGCTCTGGTCTTGTGAAGTAACATTGTCCCCTTTGCTCAACCCCTTGCTACCATCCAAGGACACTCAGGTGCACCTGCTGAGTCTGCACAGCATGCTGCCGGTTGGTCTGAAGCTCGCCTAAAGCAGCGTGAACCTCCTCTGACAGTCGTCTCATTACTGTCAACATGTGTACAATCCTAGAGCCCACTTTCTCCGTCCAGCTGTGCAAACTGAGAGCCATGAGCCTGCCGGTGTAATCATTAGATGGACGTTCCGTTTGCAGATTTCTGTGAGCCTGCGCCTCCGTGTTTGCCTCCGTGTGGCAGTGTAAGCTCGGAGACTGTGCAGCTGTAATCTCAGCGGCGGTAATCTTATGTAATGATGACATTGATGAAATAGGTGTGGTGTGTGTGTGTTTAGCTGATTGATGTTTGCACAAAACGAACTGTACTTTACGTGATAGAGCCCAATTGATATATCGGAGGGGGCCGAGATTAGGATTTCCAATCTATCGGTATCAGCGTTTATAATGGCCGTTCATTTTTTTTTTTTTTTTTTTTAAATATTCATTCATCTAAACAATCTTAGGGAAATCTGTTTATGTTTTGTAACGCCTTTTCTGATTTTAAATAAATAAATAAATACATTTGCTGATATTCAGCATATCTGATTTTTAAATATTTGTATCGGTATCGGCCTTAAAAATGTATCGTTCAGCCCGTGGGACACGTTCCTGTTTCCCCTTCTGCTCGGTGCGTTCTAGCTGGTTCAGAGGCTTTCTGTGAGCTGCACGCTGTTTGCATCGAGGTACATTAAAAGGATTCACTACCGTCACATGGCAGCCGATGGTGGCGTTAAGCTTCATTACCGTAGCGCGGTGTTCCCGTCATAAGGACGTCCCCACGCTGTCGTTTCCACGTACAGGACACAGGGAGTCAAATGGTGTTTCAGACAGAGACCACACTGGAGGAGAAGAATCCTCTTGCTGGAGAGGGCGGAAATAATGAAGATCGTTTATTAAAGCTAAAAGAAATGGCTTCATGTAAAGAGTGTCCTTAACAGGTACACGGCAGACCGTGAAGGAGATATTTCTATTATTGGCATGTAGTATGTTCAAGTATACCATGATGTTGTGTGTGTGTGTTCCAAGGGAGAGATTAGCTACAACGTTAAAGACGGGGTAATATCTGGTAGGAGGTGTGTGTTCAGGCGTTTTGGTCAAAAAGGTCACGAAGGGAGGAGGGAGGATGACGACATAACAGAAATTCCTCCCTTCCTGGGTGTGCCTGAAGCAGCCCCCACACACTCTGAGTGTACAGAGGAGTATGGCCCAGAGAGAAGAAATAGGACTGAACTTTAACCCTTGGGTTGTCCACGTTTTCAACTTTTTTTCAACATCTTCCGCTTTATTGTTAGTTTTTTTTTTTTTCAGCTTACTGTGGCATTCATGTTGTTTTTTCTCCTTTTGTGTTTGCTTTTTTCAACATTTATTTCGACGTCTTTGACCCTTTTCCCGACATTTTTGTCTCTTTTTACATTTGACGCTTTTTTTGCCCGCCCCCCCCCCATGCGAGTTTTACACTTATTCTTGGAATCATGGACACAAAACCTCATTTTGTGAGTTTGAAAAAGCGGAAATATGCTGAAATGAACAAAACACCCCAGATGTAATGACAGTAGTGTACTGATCCTTCATTTTACCCGAGAAGACCATTAAATGGAACCATCGGCTGTATACACGAAAAGTATAGCTTTTTTAAATGGAGTTTGGTTTGCTGTGATTTTTGTCCTTTTTTTCTTCAACCAAACATAATCTACCAAATTGAATTATTCAACATTTTCAGACAGCAGCAGGCAGTTTTACTTTTTAAAATAAGATCGTCTCCATGCTACACCCAGAGACAACGCTTACTCTCCTGTCTGCTCTTTCCCACATCTGTCTGTCTGAATTCGAAGGTTCTGTGTAATTGCTTGTCAATATTGCTCCTCTGTTTGTTGCACGTAAACAGCCAATCAGTGTCTCCGTGCTGAGGACATGAAGACGGGTAAATTCATCGCCGCGTGTCTCGTAAATGTCTCCTCCTCTGGATTGATCTGTAGCCTCTTATGGCCCCGATTCAAGTGTCTCACATGTCCCCAGCTGTGGTAGGATTTGTTCTGTGAAAAGAACATTTTTCTGAGGTGGCGAAGTTTCAAAGAAACAGACAGCATTTACTTCATCTAACATCATGCAGAATCCTTTCAGAGCACAGATGGTATGTTGAGACATGTGTGTTTTATTTAACTTTTTGCTGTGATGGAGAGCAAAATGTCCTCTCTCCCAAAGAACAGGCTTTATTTACACGTTAGGCTCTCAGACGCGCACACACACACACACACACACACACACACACACACACCCACCAAGTGGTTCCAACTTAACAATAACTGTTGTAACGGTATCTGCCCCTTTCTGTTTTTCCAGCAGAGTGTGAGTGTGAGTGTGAGTGTGAGTGTGAGTGTGAGTGTGAGTGTGAGTGTGCACAGCATAGCATTGCCTACTCAAAATAATGCACTCGCTGACTGTCTTGCAGCTTCACGTCAAAACATAAATAAGTGTTTCCCAAAGCAAGATAAGGAAATAGCCTAATGCACACAGTCAGCTTTGTTCTTTCCGTGACAAACATTTCAGAGAGAGACAAGACAATTAGGTCAGCAGAAGCCCCAAGGTGCTGGGGTGAGAAGAGAGGGGCAGTTGTGGGGAGAGAATCACAAGTGAAGGATAAACACACCTACATCATTGCCCTGCTGTCATACATTCAGTTTGTGTGCTCGTTCTTTGTGTATTTCTTAGCTTCAGAGATACTGCGCATGATGCAGAGCAACTGCCTCCAAAGGTGTCATGTTTGAAATAAAACCATGTTAATTAAAAGGTAACTTCAGTTGTTTTTAAACCCGACCCTATTTTACCATCTTTGTGTGTCTAAGTGACTAATGGGAACAATATCCCTGACATTGGTCAGGTAAGCATGATTGCTACCAATGAGAGAGAGTCGAAATAAGCTGCAATGTGCGTAGTAAATGTTTGTCCTTCCACTGACAGGCACAATTATTATTGTAAGTGTCTGACAACACTACGGAGAGGAGCCCTACAGAGATAGACCTTTTTGTTAAATTTTTTG
>NW_022605465.1:0-2341 GCF_008692095.1 Etheostoma spectabile
GTCTACCAAATTATTGTACCATTGTGTACAAGAGTTTTGTTTATTTAGTTGCCTAAGTTAACTTTTCAATAGATAATTAAATAATCCTGAATGAACAGCCAGCAATAAACTTTAAAAATACATAAACTCGGGCACCCAGATAGCTCAGTGGTTAGAGCGGGTGCCCATGTATAGAGGTTTACTCCTCGACGCAGCCGGCCCGGGTTCGAGTCCGGCCTGCGGCCCTTTGCTGCATGTCACTCCCCCTCTCTCTCCCCTTTCATATCCTCAACTGTCCTGTTATTAAAGGCCTAAAATGCCCAAAAAAAAAAATCTTTAAAAAAAAAAAAAATACATAAACTCAGTGTTTCTGTGTAACCACATTTTTATAAATTCTGATTTTCACTCAGTTTTATGTTCCGAAACATCCAAATGTTGTGTCATTTAAAACGCAGCAAATACATGCTTGAATGTCAGTCACATGTTCGAGGCGGATTGCTTTCCATGACCATAAAAAACTGCCCACATTGTCCCTGCTCCATTGCCACCTAAGAAAAGACACCATATCTAGGTCACAGCACCAACCGCTAACTATCAGTCACGCCTCCGCCGCGTACACATCCCTTTAATCAAGCTGTCAACATTAACATAGAGAGTTGACACAGATCCAGTATACAGTCAATCATCAGATGGAAGGATGCAACAAACGCCCTCGCATTACGATTAAGAACTTCTTGCTTCGAGACCATATGGAAATTTACTAAAAGGAAATGACGAGAAAGAGGAAAAGGCCATAGAGGGATAGCAGGAAAGTGAGCAAGCAAGAGGTAAGGGAAGGGACACATCGAGACGGAGTGAGACTTCCCACTATTGACGTTGTGATCAGAGAGCGGAGGAGAGGTAAGACCAACGCTTCTTTACCAACGCATCATGCTGCCCACTCCCTACTGCTAGACTTGGAAGGCACACTTCCCTTTTTACAAAAGAGCTGCATTTGAGAATAAAACCACCGGCGAGGTCAGTGTCAGTGGGATATTAGTACCCCGCTGTGGGCAATCTGAGGGCTGACGGAACAAGTCTCACATGTACTGTACTGATTTTAGACATGCATCAGGGCTTTCATACAGATTTATGGTGGCAATCAAAACCAGAAGGGCTGAATACAGAAGGCAGACTCGACAAACTGAGACACGACTCACTCGTGATATCGTGTCTCAGTTTGTCGAGTCTGCCTTCTGTATTCAGCCCTTCTGGTTTTGATTGCCACCATAAATCTGTATGAAAGCCCTGATGCATGTCTAAAATCAGTACAGTACATGTGAGACTTGTTCCGTCAGCCCTCAGATTGCCCACAGCGGGGTTACTATCCCACTGACACTGACCTCGCCGGTGGTTTTATTCTCCAAATGCAGCTCTTTGTAAAAAGGGAAGTGTGCCTTCCAAGTCTAGCAGTAGGGAGTGGGCAGCATGATGCGTTGGTAAAGAAGCGTTGGTCTTACCTCTCCTCCGCTCTCTGATCACAACGTCATAGTGGGAAGTCTCACTCCGTCTCGATGTGTCCCTTCCCTTACCTCTTGCTCTGCTCACTTTCCTGCTATCCCTCTATGGCCTTTTCCTCTTTCTCGTCATTTCCTTTTAGTAAATTTCCATATGGTCTCGAAGCAAGAAGTTCTTAATCGTAATGCGAGGGCGTTTGTTGCATCCTTCCATCTGATGATTGACTGTATACTGGATCTGTGTCAACTCTCTATGTTAATGTTGACAGCTTGATTAAAGGGATGTGTACGCGGCGGAGGCGTGACTGATAGTTAGCGGTTGGTGCTGTGACCTAGATATGGTGTCTCTTTTCTTAGGTGGCAATGGAGCAGGGACAATGTGGGCAGTTTTTTTATGGTCATGGAAAGCAATCCGCCTCGAACATGTGACTGACATTCAAGCATGTATTTGCTGCGTTTTAAATGACACAACATTTGGATGTTTCGGAACATAAACTGAGTGAAAATCAGAATTTATAAAAATGTGGTTACACAGAAACACTGAGTTTATGTATTTTTTTTTTTTTTAAAGATTTTTTTTTTTGGGCATTTTAGGCCTTTAATAACAGGACAGTTGAGGATATGAAAGGGAGAGAGAGGGGGGAGTGACATGCAGCAAAGGGCCGGCCGGACTCGAACCCGGGCCGGCTGCGTCGAGGAGTAACCTCTATACATGGGCACCCGCTCTAACCACTGAGCTATCTGGGTGCCCGAGTTTATGTATTTTAAAGTTTATTGCTGGCTGTTCAATTCAGGATTATTTTAATTATCTATTGAAAGTTAACTTAGGCAACTAAATAACAAAACTCTTGTACACAATGGTACAA
>NW_022605466.1:0-9222 GCF_008692095.1 Etheostoma spectabile
ACGTCATAGAAATCCACTCAAATTTTTTGTCCCTCCTTTGGATGTCATCCCTGCTGGTGACTGCTCAGTGGGTATAAGGAAGTCTGCTTTTTGTTTGTAGGAGCCACTGCAGTTCTTGGAAATGCACCAGCTAGCAGAGTCCAGGTAGTGCTGACAATAGTTTGACTTGACCGTTGTAAATATGCAAACTTTGCTTTATAAAACACAAGCAACCCAACATGGCAAGGCAATCTTCAGTCATCAATCTCAACATTTTGAAAGAGAATAAAAAGCATTTGGCTGTTTGAATGGTCATATGCAAACAGAGGGGACAGGGGCTGGACAGTGTCAGTCCACCTGCAAACAGCACAGCAGTACTGTACACTCCGTGTCAAAGCTAATTAGGTGTTAACGTGTTTCGGCATTGATCGCATGTCTGAGGCCTTTAATTGTTTGACTGGAAGGAGGAAGCCGTGATTCAGCTCCCTGCCAAGTGCCATTTAGGCTGAGGTGCTAATAGCAGGGGTCTGACATGATACACACACTTTAATTGTATGTTGTGTTAATGAGACACAGAGGAGGGGTGAGAGGGAGAGAGAGACAGACAGAAAGAGACAGACAGGGATCAGCCAATGAGCTGTGTGATGCAGAGAGACTGCTCTGACAGCTCATTGCCCAGTGCTGTCAACCTGCTGTGTGTGGTGTGTGTGTGTGTGTGTGTGTGTGTGTGTGTGTGTGTATTACTTCTAGTATGGAGATAAACATATTCTAAAAGGTATGATTAGCTAATAACTCACTTTGAAATGATGCATCAAATTACCATGTTGAATATGATTGTGTGTAAGCTTTCATTCATTTATATTTAATTCACAAATCTGTTAACATGTGATGTTTTCACGACATACTTACTAATATAACAGTGTGGACAATATAATACTATAATATTCTTTTGTGATAATTATTTTTATTGTAATTAAAGGAGATTTTTGGTTGATTTCCAAACGTAGCTCGGTTGTCTGTAAATGTGGCGTCCTGTCAGTAGCAAGAAACGTGCAAACAACCGGTGCTGCCTACACCGTGTTATCGTCCTGCTAGTGTTAGCACCGTCAGGCTGAAACAGGGCAAGTTTTAAATGTGCTTTTGGCCTCTTACCATGTTCAAAATGTCATTAAAAGTGCCAAGCCATGTGCAGTGATTCCTTCCAAGTGAACACAGTGAATCTGACTGCAGTAGATGTGAAAAAAATGCATGAAATGTGTGCTAATTCAGCTGTGTTTGGTTCCTGTGTTACTGCAAGGAGTGCTTTGGAACCGTCTACAAACTACAACACAGAAAAGAGAAACAAACATATTTTCTAAAATAAGCATATGCTTATTTTTTAAAAGTGGCTGTTTTACAACTAGCAGGAGACAAGTTATAACTGAGGTAAGTTTGGAGACACTACCTTAAATAATCATTAAATTGATAGCCTAAATATTTATGTTTATCTCTTTTCAGTGTTGTAGTTTGTAGACGGTCCCTAAGATCTTAATTGCCGTCTCAACAACGGAACTAAACCCAGCTGAATTAGCACAAATTTCATGCATTTCTTTCACATTTACAGTAGTCAGATTCACTGTGTTCATTCAAGAGGAATCACTGGACATGGGCAGGCACTGGTAATGGAAATGTCATTACCACATGACATTAACATGTTTAGAGGCTAAAAACACATTTAAAACTTGCCTGTTTAAGCCTGTTGGGTGCTAACTCAGCAGGAGGATAACACGGTGTACGCAGCACCGATTGTTTGGTTTTTCTCTCTACTGACAACACTCCACATTTACAAACACACAGAGCTACGTGTTGACCGGAAATTCTCCTTTAAATAAAGATTACGCATTATAAACCTAAAACTATGGTGTATTCACTAATTGTTTTTGTTGAATACAACATTATCACAATTTTTCTGTGGCAATACTGTATCCACACACAGGCGCCAACTATCAATCTTTTATTTATATAAATTGCACATCAGAAGTGTACTTTTTGGTGCTAGAATACTAAAATCAATTCCTTTTTTCAGTCCACTAGGACAAACACAAAAATTAATCTTTTTCTTCTCTTTTTGTGGACATAATTTGAAGTTGAAAAAAAGAATAAAAGTGCAATAATCACAATAATAATGATCATCAAAAAGTATGTGATAATATTGTTGGCCCTCAGTTGACTCCCACTCCTAGTCCAAACCCTGTGATCGGGATTAGCATTTTTTGCCTTTTGACATAACATACATAATACATTCTAATTAGCATTTTAAAGTGAAGTAAAAATTGTTCCTGCATATTTAGAAGAGTGCAAGTTAAGCATACTGTATGTGGTTCTAAGACTTAATTACATTCTCTTTTACATTTTGACTTTTCTATAATTTTTAAAGGACATGCATTCTATCGATAAATTAAACCAATTACCATTGTGCAATTAGACTTACGCTACAGTCACACATGCTACAAGAGACAGAGATCTAGGACAGGCTACCATTCTTTCTATCGGCGTGACCGTTGCCAGAGACTAGCGACGAGCTTGCGGCTGCCACGAGCAAGGCGGGGCCAAAATAGGCAAGAAGTCTATTTTATGCAAATGATGCGACAAAGCGACTGCCAATCAGAGTGAGGCAGCGTGATGTTTGCCCGTGGTTGCTTGAGTCAAAGAAAATAATTCAAGATAGCGGAAAAAAGCTTCAGGACGTTGATTTGTATATACAGTATTTGATACGTTTGGCATTTTCTTCGTATTTTGTTACTTTTATCGAGAAATAAATACTTTTAAATCCACAAAACATCGTTCTTGTGACTTGACAATACCTCTGAAGTGACTTGTAAGACGGGCTTGAAGGTTTGCACACCGGAAGATTTATGTTTACTGTGTGTTAGCAACGAGGAGTAGGCTAGGCCTGCCTGCGGCGGGGGTGGGAGGTGTGTGTTGCTCTGTCTTTTGTGTAGACTGTGTGACTGTAGGATTAGACTGATAATTGTGAAGAAAGATTCTGTATTTTGCTAGTGTGACATGATGTGTGTATGTATTAGGGGATGTATTGCAATATTTATAATCTCCCCACCCTAACAAGTTGACTCCTACCATTAAAGGTGACCGATGTTTATACAAGCAATCATTTTTTTATTTAGAATGTCAACTTTTCTAATTTGTACTGCCATATATATTTTTATTTTTAAAGTGTGCATGTAGTAATATATTTGATGTGTGCGTTTGGGCGGAACTGGAACACAATTAATCATTCAAACTGTCACTTGTGGGCTATCAGAGAAAAACGATTGTGTTGTGTGTTTGTGTGTGTGTGTCAGGGTAAATGATAGAGGAGGGTTGGATTGACCTCCTAATTACTGCAGCGGTGATGGGAGGAGAGACACGACGGGCCAGAGGTTAATAATCGCTGAGTCGTCGGCAAGAAGGCTGAGCAGGGGAGAGGGGAGGCAGAAGGGAGGGGGTGGCCAGATGAGCAGGACAGGGACAAGGAGGAGGAAGGCAGAGGAAGAAGACAGGGTGAAAGAGGATAGAGGGAGGGGACGGCAAAGGAAAGGAAGGAAGGAAGATGTGTGAGTGTGGATGCAATGAGAAAATTGAGTGTAAATGAGGAAAAGAGTAGCAAGGTGTAAGGAAAATAGAAAAGGATGATAGGATGGAGAGAGATAGGAAGGATAGAGAGCTATCATGGTGAGAAAATGTTTCTCACAACTGCTTTTAGAAATTGCAAGAAGTTGAGTTTATTAACCAAAATATGCTCTCAGGGGGGATGAACCACCACCAGTTGCCTTCAAAAACAACCATGTTATTGTTGTCTAATCTGGTCCCCCCCCCCCCAGCAAAGATTGGGGTGTGGTTGTTGGATCAGACTTTTAAAACAGTGGTTTAGGCAGAAACCTCGGACAGAACCACGCTCTTGGTAGGCGGATTATGACGTCAAGTTTATTTCGGAATTGTTTTTAAAACCCCATATAAGTCAATGGTCAATTTGACCCGAGGGATTTGAGAAGGTCCCGAAAGTGAAGAAAAAAAGGGTTTAAAAATATCTAAATTAATATAAATATCGTAATAATCATAATCAATATCTCAATATCACATTTTTCAATAGTGTGAAACCCTACTGTCCACTCTGACCTCGACCTAAGTAGGATTCAGACTGAAAAGAGTCCTGCGTTATAACAAAGCAGGATGTTGGTGAGGGACAAACAAATCCATTGAGGAAGTCCTGTGGAACAACAGAAAATAGCAGTTTAAAATGCTAAAAGGCTGGAAGAGTTATCACAGTGAGAACTGTTTTTCTTAATCGCCACCTACAATCAAAATATTAATACGTCTGTCATATACTAAGTAATCTGCCAGGAATGTGCACTCATATTTGATTTGCCAATGCAGCACCTTGCCATATGTGTTCAAATCATTTGTTTTTTTTTCGCTGGATGACCCCGAGTTGTTTTGTAGCAGGCCCCGTGCGTTTGCACTTCACTGCGCTGACCGACTGGTTCCATTCAAATCAATGAGAGGGCTGCATTTTTTTTCCCACACAGGGCAATGTCAGTCTGAATGCAGCCTAAGAGTTTTGCGACACTATAATAGGGCTGTGATGACTTGTCACTTGTCATGACATTAGTTGCATGAGTCAGGCCTTGAGAGAAGAGTTGAACAACAGGTAGTTGTAAAACGACCGTTGATGAGAATATCTTTAACTAGGCCATGGTACCAGAGAAAACATTTTAGTTAATCGCCGGTGAACAAAAAAATTACAATTAATTTATTCTAGGCCCCTCCAAAATAAAAGCAATTTCCCTCTGTGTGCGTCTAGTACAGGTTGTCTGTTGCCTGGAGCGGCGAGAGGTGATTAGAGTGCCTGAGAAAGGGGGTTAGAAGACAGAACCTCATCAGGAATATGGAACGGATGTTGCAGACACCTATAACCTAATTAAAAAGGAGGCAAATGCAAAAGAGGAGAACGGGCATGGCTGGAGAATATCTGTTTAAAAGTAATCATTCACAAAGATTCAAATGTTACTTTCTAACAGTTTGTGGATATTTCTATGGAGGAAATCTGTTGAGCTCCGTCTGATTCTCAAAGAACATGGCATGTACATATGGGTGAACAACATAAACCTCCTCATAAGAGAGTCTTTGGAACGTTTTATCAATCTGCGATAGGTGTCAAATTGATTCCCATCCTCTTCATTCTCATTAAACCATTCAATGAAGCCATGTGTACTTTATCAAAAGCATCTGCTTTTTATATGACTCACTTAATCAGGTCATCTGTACATCAGGTATGACACGTAGGAACTCAAGTAGATCTAAATTGTACTGGTTCAAATGTAGTCTCTATAACAGATATCTGCATTTATATGCATTCATATTCATAGGCAACAGGACAAGATTTGGAATCAAAATGTTCTTGTTTCCATTTGTAGTGCGAGTAGTATTTACCGATCATGTTTAAGCAGGCTATGGTTGCATGCAGGTAAACAATCCGTGTGAAAGCAAAGAGCCAAAACACCATTGGCCGCCACAGTATTGTATGTATTTGCATTAATTTGCAGATGTCTGCTTATAGAGACGTCTCCAACTCCATTGTCACTGAAGGTCTTGGCCATTTGCCAGTTATCCACATATTTGCTGGCTACAACAGAATCCCAGAATTATGGCCGTTGCCAATATTTAGAGATCGATGTCAGACCAATAGCTGATAGGTCCTAAATTGTTTGAGGAAACTCGATATTTGCCACAATTGCCTTGCGTGCTTTGTTAACATGCTACTTGAAGACTGAAAATGATCATAACCAAATCAGGTCTAATTATCACAAAGAATGAGGTGAATCTTTACATTTCATTGGTATGTACAATATAAGACTACTTTATTTTAGAGTTGATAGGCTACACATATTGCAAACATTGTAACGCCTAACAAAGAGAATAAGCACGTAAGTAAAAACTGCCATTAATTCAACAATCGCGGATTGTTTGTACAAGTCCCTTTTGTTAGTTTAATGGAGAAAAAAAGGGTGTGCACGCCGGGAGCTTGGTTCAAACGGGTTGTACCTAGTGTCTAATTAATCAAAGGTGTGTTTTGGGCTAACATGCAACAAACCGTGTCATCTCCCATTCCCTTTAAAAGCCCGGCAAGTCCAACCTTGGCGCATTGGTATTAAGATGGCAGATTGCTAAGCAGGAAGGAGAGATTTCAGGAGAAGAAGCTGTTTTAAGTGTGACGTGAAAAGTGCGTGAGCAGATCATAATGATAATTTGCGCACTGTGCCAAGCACGCATTTTACTAATGCATTGTTAAAATAACAATGAAATGGTGCTCAGATGACTTTAGACCAGGTTTGTTTTTAAAATGGCGCCATCACTTCCCGGTACCTCAAAACACCAAGGGCGTTTCTCAATACCAAGTACGCAAAGAACGGACTTGTGTTCTTGGGGAGACCGTACTTGCAGGTTGTACCTGGAAGACTGAACTCGCAAGTTCAGAAGCACACAAAACGCTGTTGACAGTTTTGAGACGAAGCGTTCTTCCTGTTATTGCGCAACACCCCCAGCAAAGAGGGCGCTTTACTTTGATGTGTGTATTCATAATAAAACATGGACGGTCACCTTTCACACCGCCTTTGTTGTTTTGTTACGTTTTCATTTAAAGTGCTATTAAGTATCACGGGGCAATAACTTTATAAATAACGACTCAACGGCGGAAAAAAAATCCTTGTAACATTGTTCGGGATTCAATTTTAATTGAAAGCAGAACAGAAACGTTAAAATAGTTATTAAATTATAGATGGACTGGGTAAGTTAGTCACTGCCGTCTGTATATGTTACAGAAAAGCAGAAAGAGGAGCCCGAGAGGGAGGAGAGCCAGGATGAGGAGGACAGATATATATAACAACAGCGTTAAAAAATTGCTTAAAATATCTTACAATTGTGGACCTGGCTTTGCTGCAGGGGTCTGTCTAAATGTGGGGCCAGAGGGGTCTGTCTAAAGGGGACCAGAGGGGTCTGTGAGCTGACTGACTGACCGGCTCGCGAGTTCATCCCGGCTGGCGTAGCAAGCTCGCCCGCCGGGTTTGCGGAGCTTTCCAACTCCGAAGGCTTTTTTAATTCACCATCAATTTTCGTTGAACTGCCTATACTCAAAATCTTCACAGCTGATTTCTCGCCTTAAAACATCTTAAAAATGAATTTATTGATTTAATAATAGACGTAAATGTGAAAATATGTGTACCGGAAAACATAAGCGCTTTACACCCGAATTGAATGCTGGGATACCGGCCCGGCCAAGTTCACACAAGTTACCATCCGATGTATCCTCGGTAAAATGGGCGTGTTGAGATCACATCCGGGGATTTTAACTGTTCTTGGCAAAATGCTAACTTGTGTATTGGGTCAGTACTTTGGCCACCAAACATGACGTTTCACAAGAACACAAGAACACAAGTCCATAGAAGAACACAGATTGAGAAACGCCCCAAGAATTCACCTGAACACACCTCTCTGTAAGACCAGCATGCATATGGGCACAAAGATGGGCGCTGATGCATTTGCTATTTAAACGATGTCCGTCTTAAACTAGCAAACACTTGTGTCGGGCTTTGCCCTGCACTGTGTCAGATAGGGCCTCTGGATGGGAGAATTGGGGGGTTGAGTGCCTTGCTTAAGGCTTGTCGCTATTCTTGTCATTGTAGGAAATTCCCTAAGCAATAATGTAATCTATTATGGATTTACGTTTTTTTTTTTTTCTTTACAGTTTAAAAAAATTACTTATCATGTTTTTTGTTTGTTTACCATAATGTGTAAAAAAGGGGGGCAAAAAAACTGTGTCTCTTGCAGCAGGAGAGGAGAAACAGGTTATATAAAATCAATTAAAACAATTTTAAGGTAACATTCAAATGTTCAAAGAAGTGGAGAACACTCATACATGATTAATAAATAACATGGACATGTCATATTGTATAACATTTAGAACATTCAGAAGTTTACATATGAAACATTTGATGAGAAATGTAATGGATACATTTACTTTTTAAAGTTTAGTTCGTAAACAATAACATTAATAACTTGATGATGCTGTTCTGCTTATCTGTATTGCAGGTTCCATTATAGTTACAAAGCGAGCTAAAAATAACGTTTAGTATGATAAACAGCTAAAAAGACTGCCAGATATAATTATAATTGAAACCCAAATATATATATCCTATAAAGTGGGAATACAATTGGTCAAAAAACTCATGTAATGTATGCTACTCCGGCAGGGTGCTCCAAAACACTTATCTTTTAAAAACAACCAAACTAACAATTAGTTTTGCCCAACAGCTCATAAGATAGCAGTAGAGTGATGGGGGAAACAGGGCCTCGCTGCTTGTGTCAGGTCTCGGCCTGCAGTCTGAGAGAGAAGTGAAGTGAGAGCATTGAGAGTTGATTGTAACATTATGGAAACACTGATGGTGCTGTTCCTGTTTGTAATTAATTACCCTGATTGATTCTGACTGCAGCATGCTTTTGAGTGGCATTTCATCATGATGTTCTTTAGTTAATACACCCACTCCCCGCTAATAAGGCAACAATTAAAACAGTCATTTGCATCTAACATTATACCCTCTATTAGCTAGTGAGGGAAAATGTAGCTGAAGGGGGCAGAGGTTGCTGAGTAAAGACACAAAACAAAACGTGTGTGTGCTACATGTACTTACTCAAATGCAGCTGCATACACAACATAACCTTGCAAACACACACAAGGGAACAGGCAGTCTTGTGCACACACTCACACGACTTACACTTTTGCCTCTGCGCTGCCCAGCTGATTTATGGGATATGTGACTGCCAATTCCATGACCCTGCGACGGTACTCCATGTCCGACCCTTGGTACCTTGACACATACACTTTTTCTCACACTAACACACAGACACACAGACACACAGACACACAGACACACACACACACACAAGCAGATGCCCAGCCATCACTCGTAGGAGTATGAGTTGCCACGCCAAAGACGGGGGGTCTACGGGTGGTCCTTGGGGCTGATTGGCTGAGAGTGTCAAACGATCACGGCTGCGGCGAGCAGGGGCCCTCTCTTCCCCCTAAAATCAATTTCAATCAACGTGGTGAGACGCAATATTATCAAATGTCAAGTCCACTGCGGCCCCTCGGCCCCGGTGCCGCGCAAAAATTATTCCTGACAGCCACTTGGCGACTTAATTAGTGCAAAA
>NW_022605467.1:0-10526 GCF_008692095.1 Etheostoma spectabile
ATTTAAAACAAGCAGCATGTCTGAAACCACGTTCACCAGAAATCTACTGGTTACTATGTAAGGACTGCAAAACCCCACGTTCACCAGAAATCTACTGGTTACTATTGTAGGACTACAAACCCACGTTCACCAGAAATCTTACTGGGTACTATGTAAGGACTACAAAACACCACGTTCACCAGAAATCTACTGTTACTATGTAAGGACTGCAAACCCACGTTCACCAGAAATCTACTGGTACTATGTAAGGACTACAAACCCCACGTAACCAGAAAACTAGTTACATGTAAGGACTACAAAACCCACGTTCACCAGAAATCTACTGGACATGTAAGGACTACAAACCGAAGTTAAAAACAAACCTGAAGCTGAAGAAACCCTAAACGTTAACGGAACAGATCCGCAGACGAATTGACTGACGGAGCAGTGGAGAGCGAGAGAGAGAGAGCGAGAGAGAGCGCATTTCTCCATGTTTCGGTGTGTGTGTGATTGATCCGAGCGGTTTTGTAGGCGGGGGGGGGCGCTGTGATTATCACAGAACGCTGCGCGGCCAGTTGAGGAGTTTTATTCAATCCGAGCACGGATTATTGACTCATATTCTCGGATAATACTTGTACTCGGCAAAGTGCTTTATCCGTACCAGGATATCGTTTCAGTCGGACACTGGATCACCCCTAGTGTATATGCAGTATAGATAAAAGAACAGTTGATGTCAAATGAATTGTGATGATGACATAATGAATAGTGATGATGACATACAGAATTGTTGATGATGAATCCAAAAGAAAGTTGATGTGTATATGCAGTAATGTAAAAGAAGTTGATGTGTATATGCACAAATCTAAACCACGCATCGACCCGGTAGTGCAGCGTCACCGGGGAAACGGGTTGCACCCATCTTCTGTCTTCTGGAAAAACAATTACGATGCACGTGGAGCTGACCGTTGCCCAAAACTGTCAACGGACCTGAAAGACATGGCTGGCAGATTTTACCGCCAGAAATTGTCCTAAAAAACTGAATGATTGGGAAACCTCGTTGGGGTCCTGGTATCAAAACGTTTTATAATACTTGACAAGATAAAGCCATACAAAAGTGTAGCAAGAGATTTGCACTTTTGATTGGCAGAAAAAAAAGCAAGGACAAAATATTGGCTGTGACAATGGGGGAATAGGGAGGCCTTGTGATTGGGAAAGCGGCACACCAAAGTGAGAATTACCGCGAGGGTTGGGACTGGGAAGACTGGCGTTTCGGCTGCTCTCGAGAGTGGGCGTACTTACTCTGGTTTCTCTTCATAACGCACAAGTCTTTCCCTTTTACTAAAGACTTCCGTGGAGAGGAAACGCCTATGAGTTGAAATTATTTTTGGTGGGCTTTGCTGTTTGTGCCTAAGCTTTTGTACTTGTGAAAACAAATATGCTCTCCAAAGGAAACTCAGATTCTAACAACGTAGCCAAAATGTGACAGCATGGGAATATTGCACGTTGCAGGAGTTGACCAATTGGGAAAACCACAATTGCCGTCTTTACTAAAACTTTTGTGCTTTCCCATGAAGCGCTTGGACGGGGGTGCTAGCAGCAGCTGTTATGTCCATTTTAAAATTATGGACCGTGACAACTGAGAACCGTCCGGGGAGGTCGCATCTGACAGCATAGAGGTGGTGGTCACGTCCTTCTCGCCTTTTGGCTAAGATCAAGTGTAGTATCTGTTCTTATCAGTTTAATATCTGATATGTCTATCAGGGGACAACATATTAAATGATTTTTAGCAATGGGAGTTGAAAAAGGGGGCTTGCTCCGTTCACTCCACGCATCGACCCGGTATTTCAGCGTCGCCGGGAACGGTGCACCCATCTTCTGTCTTGTGGAAAAACAATTAACGATGCACGTTGAGCTGCCCGTTGCCAAAACTGTCAATGGACCTGAAGAGACATGGCTGGCAGATTTTACCGCCAGAAGTAATTTACTGGGAACTGCTAAGTAGCAGCTGTTATGTCCTTTTAATGAAAAAGAAAGTTGATGTGTTTATGCATTAATCAAAAAGAAAGTTGATGTGTTTATGCATTAATCTAAAAGAAAGTTGATGTGTATGTGCATTTATTAAAAAGAAAGTTGATGTCATAATGAATTGCGATGATGACATAATGAATGGTGATGATAAATCAAAAGAAAGTTGATGTGTATATGCATTTATTAAAAAGAAAGTTGATGTGTATATGCATTTATTAAAAAGAAAGTTGATGTGTATATGCATAAATCTAAAAGAAAGTTGATGTGTATATGCATTAATCAAAAATTAAGTTGATGAGTATATGCATTAATCTAAAAGAAAGTTGATGTGTATATGCATTAATCAAAAAGAAATTTGATTTGTATATGCATTTATTACAGTTTTGTCTGATTGCTTAAGCACATTTTTTGTAACTATTGGCTATTTTTGCAAAACTCTACACACAAATAAGAAAACCTTTCACCCAATTATCAAAACATGTAGTTCTCTTGCAAAAGCGAACACAGCTAGATTAACTCTTCACACCTTCGTAAAAATTGGTTTTCGTATCAAACAGTAAACAACAAGCCATCATCTACTAAGCACACAATGTGCCAACTACACACTGATGGTATAAATACAAAACACATCTGGCTTTCTCTTTCTCTGTGTACAGATGTCAAATTGAGGTCATACTTTTTCATAGTGTCATGTAAACATACAAGGATCCAAACTTCAAGTATTGGTGTTTTATTCACACTCATCAAACCAAGGACAAAGTCAGACACAAAATAGTAATATCACAAAAAAAAAAAAAAACAATCAGCTACATCATGTCGTCTTTCTGGGTCCGGCCACAAAATTTCGTCCACATCGCATGCGATATCCTCCAGTCCAAGGCACGGGGAAAATATCTCCTGAATGCCGTATCCAGGCCTGACATGATGCCTGGTCAGTATTCCACATGCCTCCTCCATTGCCTGTAAAAGGGCACTGTTGATGAGGATGACGGTCGGACACTTCCAGCGCCAGGCAGAGAAGAACTCCTCGATGGGATTTAAGAATGGAGAGTATGGAGGGAGGTTGAGTGCCATGAAGAATAGGTGGTCTGTAAACCAGTTGCGGACCAAAGCAGCCTATGGAAACTAACATTGTCCCATATGATGAATATCGGGTATGCTCTGGTCTCTGAACAGTGAGCTGTCATGTAAGGTGTCCAGGAATGCAATAATGTGTGCAGTGTTGTATGGGCCTATGGTTGCATGATGGGGAACAACACCATTTTGGCTTATAGCTGCACACATGGTTATGTTTCCCACCACGTTGTCCTGGGACATTGATGATAGCACGGTGTCCAATAATGTTCCTGCCACGTCTTCTGGTTTTACTGAGGTTAAAAACCGGCCTCATCTACAAAAGTAGCTCATGTCCCATGGCATCTGCTTCTAGTTCCATCACTCTCTGGACAAGACAAAACAAATGCATCACATCAGGACCATGCACAGCACTACAGTAGCACTTCCAAATTCAGAACCAATGACATGTAGCTTACCTGCACATAGTCATATCGCAGTTGCTTTACACGGTCTGTGTTTTCTCGAAAAGGAACTCTGTAAATTTGCTTCATTCTTAGTCTGTGGCGCGCAAGTACACGACTTAGTGCAGAAATGCTTACACTGTGTATATTTTGAAAGATGGTGTCATTATCAATTATGGCTGCTGTATTTCGTGCAGTCTTATTGCTATTGGCAATCACCATGTTCACTATATGGGTCTCTGCTCTGGAGTCTTCCTCTGCCCCCAACATCTGGACGTCTAGCAATTCTGTAAAGTAACAATTTCAGTGTTTTTGCATGTATGGCACTGTTGTGTTTGTCATAGAGTATGGCAGTGCTACAAAGTACTTACCGATTCTCATTTCGAAATGTCTGATGATGCTTGCCACAGTGTAGCGGCTCAAATTAGGCTGAAACCGTTGGCCAGCTTCCCTCAGGGTCATCCCATGGTTGATGACATGGTCCCCTATTGTAGCTCTGATGTCATCAGTTTTTTTCTTACTCTTCTTACCCTTCTTCTTTCCCATCCTCGTCCTCTTCTTGCTCCTCCTTGTCCTCTTCCTCTAACTTCCTCTAACCATCTTGCTTCTCAAATCCACGTCTCTCCCTCGGCCTCCCTCTGATTCTCAGTCTTCTCACTCTTACTGCTCCATCCATTGTACTCCACACAGACAGCTTACCTGTGGCTTATTATAGTGCTTAGGCTGATTGCAAAGTGAACTAATTATCTAAAATAGTTTTCACATGTGAAAGTGTGCCAGACAGTTGGCAAAATAGTGTTAATGATAGCCATACAGTGTATAATTTTGCTAGGAGTGTGTTGGAAATTTGGTAATTGAGTGTAAGCAGTGAGTTGTGTTAAAGTTTGCAAAAAGAGTGTTGTGCAGTGAATTGTGGCCTACAGTTTTGCAAAATGTGTGCTACAAAATTGCAAACTGAGTGCAATGCAGTGTTTGTGCTTTAGTTTTGCAAACTCAGTGAGTGGTTTTGCTATACGTTTAATAGTTTTAGAAATTGTGCCACAAGAATCACGATAGCGCTTAAGCATTCAGAAAAAAAACGTATTAACAAACAACAAATCTATAATAAACTAAACTAAACAGAACTATCAAACTTATTCCTCTTTCTCACAGGCATTCTGCCTCGACAATGACCTTTCTCAAGGTCTTAATTTCAAATAAAAAGGCAGCAGCTTTCTCAGAAGTTTTTCTAATGGTGCCCACAGGGCTTCCTCAATCTCGCAAACAGCATCTCATCCTCCACAGAGAGCTGCAGGTAGCCCGGCTTCCCGAATCCGGTGGCTCCAGAGCGCTGACCACAGCCGTGGAGACCGTGTCCTGGACGGCGGAGGAATTCAACATTTCTTAGCACTGATTTCAAGTTCATGTAATCACGATGTTTGAAATAAAACATCCATCCTCTGGAGGAGTCCAGCAAAGTTAATAAACCAATTGTGTTGCCTAAAAATCAAAAACTGCAATGGTGATTGACAATCGTTTTCTGTTTTCTAGTTTTCTGCAATGCCTCAGAATTTCAATATTCCTAAATGTACTGAACTCATGCATCGTAATCTTTCAGAGAGGAGGTATCCAACACTCCTCCCTTTATTGAAATATTCTCCTTTTTTAAGCAATAAATAGCAAGTTACTGTATCCAGTAGGCTACTTTTTTTACTTTTGTTTCTTGCTAATTTTATGATTTGTGATTCTATTTTTTATTTCTGTCAGTATGTTTATTTATTCTAAAAACTCTTCTTTGATAAGCTACTGCAGAAACTCCACTTGAGTTTTACAAAAGACTGAGTGAGGAAAACGGACACTAAAAATAGAAAACAAAGACTGCAGTGTTTTATATCATGTGTGCTGGAGATATGAAAGAGTCATCAAATTGTGCGTGTGTATGGTTTTATGGCAAGAACTTCATTTTTAGAAAGGAGTATTAACTTTTGATTGCAGTGTTTCATTTTGGCATAGATGTGAGTTGTTAATTCCAAGTGCTATGTCTGATTGCCTTGTGTAGGAGTTTTGACATAATGAGCCAAATTTCTGTCATAAATTGATACGGCTAGAAATACAAATAAGGGAGTGCATGTATAATCACTTATTGAAATATTATAGAGGGTGTTTTAAATATTTAAATTTTTATTTGTCATACATACATACTCAATACTCGCTACATATATAGTCTTATGTTGCCATATAAATTACCAATTAAATCATCAATGAAAAAAAATACCTCGAGGGCTGTGTAGCTGTGGATTGTAGACGGAACCATATGAGGTTTTGTTGACGTTTAAATGATGAAACGTTTTAAACTGAATGTCAAACATGGCTGCCTCCCACCACAGGCTCACTTCCACCTGATGTTTGTCCTATAAAAAATAAATGCATATTGTTTGTATCCCTGTAAAAACAATATCCCGTATTCCTTTAAAATACTAATTACCACAGCATTGCTAGTTATGTGTCATGTATTACAGATTATATAATAACAAAAAATGTCCAGAGTATTGTGTGTAGGCTAAGTGTATTGTTTCTGTGATTGCCAATGACCAGGCTGCGGCAGGGTATCCCACCCTGAACAGACAGAGTTGAAGAAACACTGTCACAGACATCGGTCGTTCCAAACTAGACTCCTTACATACAGGACCTTTCAATTTGCTATTGGTATTTACTTTTCTCTATTTAGCAATAGCCTGCCTTATAAGTCTTCATCTCTTTTTTTATCTTTCTGAAACATATTTTCAAACACTATCAGTAGTTTATGCTACCTGCTCCAAGTGTATGCTTTAAGGGGCACAGTTTCCCCCCACCTGGACCCGTTTATCGCTGAGAGCTGAAAACACAGACAATGTATTCATGTTAAAATGGTACTTGCAACACATTTTACTTACAACACCACAACCAAAATAATGTAATTTGGAAAATTCATTAACTGACCTTCACAAACCTCCCTTGGACGGTGAGAAGCCCCCCCCCCCCCCCGCCCTGACAGCTTCCACTATCTCCGTGGTTACGGACGACGGGCAGAGGAGCTTCTCCGCTCCTCCCTCAGGGGCACCTGCCACTTCTAGAGGCGCGGATCGGAAGAATTGTGTATCTTTGGTCACATTAATTGAATATGGTGGCGCCTGGCCCCGCAGGGTGTACCCCCTAAATATAACTTGATCCACATTTGATTTTTGAGGCAATTCTTCAATAACGTTATTTTCGTGACAGAATTACCATCTGAAACAATCACCAGTACATTTTCTTTAGACACCAATGGTCTAGCTTCTCTGCCTCAAAGTTCCAGGACAGAACGTTTTTCTTTTTTGCTCATTAGCGCTGAGATATGAATAGGCGGGGGCCTGTTGTACGGTGTCTCGGAGTGCTTCTCATATTTTATTCAAAGCCATTCTGAAACAAATAAACACAAAAAGGAAGAAACTAATTAATATGACAGAAAGACATGAGTAAATAGCTCCCAGCCTCGAGGAGGGGTATATGCTGTAAGCTTGGCATATAGCTGCTCTGTCAAATTGCAGGATTTTTGCTTTCATGTTCCGCCACTGATGCTTCTGCTTTATCTCCATCGTTTAATTGTTCTTAATCTCCTAAATGGCAGCTAATAGCCTTGGGATACCCACACCGGTTTAAGCGGCTAGGAAAATAAATTTTAAATTTTTTCCCCCCATAAACCATGGTAGCTATAGACTCAACTCCTAACACCATATTCTTTGAGTTACACACTCTTTAGTCGCTTTACAACCTCTTATGACAAATGGAAAGTTCTTGCTAAGAGACTAAGAAAGCAATGATGTGGAACATTCCCCATTGAAATCCGGCAAACTACATAACCAAGATCAGTAAAGCTTAACACGCGTTAAAACAAACTTATCAAGATTTACGCCAACATATTACTCCAATGGCAAGAGCGTGCAGAGTGGACACATGTACACAGGAAAAGCTATTGGAACATGCAGGGGATTTCTTGCTTAAGAGAAAGGTGCCATATACTCAAAAAGAACAAACATACTGGACTGAGACTGGCTCGTTGCTTACTCGTGCAACCTCCAAAGGATCTAGTACATGTTCACAAAAGTTCAAAGTTTGCAAGCAGTAGATCAAAGCCATCAAGCCGGAGCTCTACAAAGAAACTGGAAGCTGCAGCGGAGCTAGCTGCAACTCAAGCAACGTTAAGGTCTTAGAGGATATGGAACTTAAGGAACACGAGCTTGAGAACCTCGAAGTTGAGAACAGAAAGATGCTTGCAAGTGCAAGAAGAAGAAAAATGCTGCAAGAAAAATGTATTAGAGAGAAAACGCAGGCAGTTGGAGCGCTTGGAGACAGTTAAGAAAATGAATGCTGCAAAAGCACGTCTACAGGTCTACAAACAGGAAATGGGTTCGGACGAAGAGATATCGGGCGGCTCCACACCCTAAGCGAAACTAAACACTAAAAACTGAAGTGGGACCCACCAAAGAAGTCTTTTAACACCACGTGGTCAACACTACAAAACGCCACACATTGTACAACCTGCTATGGTGGCAGACTGAAAGTGTGCAACCTGCTGCCATTGTTCATTAAATAGAGAGCACTACAGCACTTGCCAAAGCATAACAGAGTCGATCAACACAAGTCATCTCCCAATACCAGAACCTTATGTTTTCAATGGAGACCCCTAAGGTATAAAGACAGGAAAAATCTTTGAGACACTGATCGGGAGGAAGAATATTCCAGTAAATGAGAAAGTCTACTACCTTCGCAAGTATGTTAAAGGACCGGCAAAGAAAGCTATTGAAGGTTACTTCTGTTAGCACAGATGCAGCAGCCTACTCAGCATTGGACATCATGGAGGAAAGATATGGAGGCCCTTTGTGATTGCCAAGGCCTTCAGGGACAAGATAACTTCATGGCCAAAAATAGGACCCAAAGACAGATTGAACTAAGAGAATTCTCAGATTTTCTACGAAGCTGTGAAGCAGCAATGTCGCAGATCAAGAGTCTTCGCAGTCCTAAATGACTGCGCGTGAAAACAAAGAATGCTCAGCAGCTTCCATTGGTTGATAGCCAGATGGAACAGAAGGTCCTGACAGTTGAAGAATCAACACATGACTTTCCAAGCTTAATGAATTGTTTCAGTTTGTTTCAAGAGAAGCTAAGATAGCCTGTAACCCTGTGACATCTCTTTATGGTTTGGAGAATGGTGATAGTGAGAAGGTTAAGACACTAAAGCCTCGGAATGTGGGTGCAAAGGTACTGGCAAGCAGCTCAGAAGAAAACCCAGAATCTAAAACATGTATCTTTGTGAGAAGTTGTACCATGGGATTCAAACATGTCGGAAGTTCAAAGAAAAGTCAATCTCAGAAAAGGTCAAGTTTTGTGCAAACCAAGGACTGGGTTTTAGATGCTTGAAGACCGGACACCGTTCTAAGAACTGTAAAAGGAGGAGTGTCTGCGACACATGAAAAGGAATCACCCTACCTGTCTGCATGAAGATCGGGTCAAGGATGAGGAAAAGAAAGATCACAGAGATGACGAGAGAAAGGAGAGTTGGAACAAATCAAAGAGGAGAGGTCAAAGGAAAGGATGGATTTTAAACAACAAATGAAGCTTCTAAGGAAGTCACCCTCTAACTATGTAGTGCAAAACATGACTGGAACATACACGTCTACCGTATTCCAGTGTGGTGTCAACAACAAGTAGCCCAGAGCATGAAGTTCTCGTCTATACTTTACTGGAGAACCAAAGTGACACCACCTTATCCTGAAAGAAAAGGCAGACGCTCTGGATACACAGAGGAGCCAGTGCAACTAAAACTGTCAACATTGTCATCGAGAAGTAAAGTCATTCCAAGTCAGAAGTTAACTGGGTTGCAGAGCAGAGGGTTTTATTTGTCAAAGAAAATCACTTTCCAGTAACCTATTCAAGAGACTTTATTCCTGCCAATGTAAGTCACATTCCTACACCCAAGACAGCAAGACATGGCCTCATCTAGAACATCTGCAGAAGAGATTGCACCTTTAATTGACTGTGACGTTGGTCTGCTTATAGGTTACATTGTTCTCAAGCCCTGTTACCCAGAGAAATTGTGTTCTGGCAGAGATGAGGAGCCTTTTGCTCAAAAACAGATCTTGGCTGGAGTATCGTTGGCTCTGGTAGTCCTGTGTCGACTATGGAGATGCGATTGGAAGCAGCCATAGACGCTTGTCAGACAAGTAATGCCATGCCTTCAGGCATCTGTCAAACTGACAAGTGAAGTCCGATACATATGTCATACACATGTCAAGGAGTTAGTCACGCCGCCAAATGTTATGAAGCGATTGGAGTCAGACTTTAATGAAAGAAGTTGTGTTGCATCAATTCTAGATCAGGCATCCCAAAGATTTGAGAGTTCATCTTTGAGGACTGACCTTTACGAAGTAATGGCAAGTATAAAAAGCCGACCCGTTAACAGCACATTTGCTAAGTGATCAAATGGGCCCAGCCTCTTACGCCCAATCACATCTTGACTATGAGGTCTTCCATAGTCTTGCCACCATCTGGAAACTTGTGAAAGAAGACCTTTATCTCGGCAAAGATGGCGGAAGTTCAGCACTTGGCCAATGAGTTTTGGTCTTGGTGGAACAAAAGATACATATTAAATCCGTAACAGAGACAAAATGGCATAAAACCCGCAGAAATACGTAGGTAATGATATTGTGATTGTGCAAAGATGACAATGCACCAAAAATGAGTGGAAGCTCGCCAAGGTCATGGAAGTGTATCCTAGTGAAGATGGACGTGTAAGAAAGCTGTGATTGCTGATCATGGTCAGCACGGAGGCCAAGGAAAGCGGCTCACAAATAACTACCTAGAACGGCCTATCACAAGACGGTTACCTTGTTTGAATCTGATTAATGCAGCCTGGGTTGTTGCTACCCTCATTTAAGTCTCATGAACTATATTTGTTAAAAAGAAATCACCAGTGATTTGGTGGGAGTGTAGCTGCCAGCAGAGACA
>NW_022605468.1:0-9786 GCF_008692095.1 Etheostoma spectabile
GATGTGTTATATGCAGTAATGTAAAGAAAGTTGATGTGTATATGCACAAATCTAAACCCCCACGCATCGACCCGGTATTGCAGCGTCACGGGAACGGCCGTGCCCATCTTCTGTCTTCTGGAAAAACAATTAACGATGCACGTGGAGCTGCCCGTTGCCCAAACTGTCAACGGACCTGAAGAGACATGGCTGGCAGATTTTACCGCCAGAAATTGTCTAAAAAACTGAATGTCATCTGGAAACCTCGTTGGGTTCCTGGTATCAAAACGTTGTTTAATACTTGACAAGATAAAGCCATACAAAAGTGTAGCAAGATTGCACTTTTGATTGGCAGAAAAACAGCAAGGACAAAATATTGGCCCTGTGACAATGGGGGAATAGGTGAGGCCTGGATTTGGAAAGCGGCACACCAAGTGAGAATTACCGCGAGGGTTGGGACTGGGAAGACTGGCGTTTTCGGCTGCTCTCGAGAGTGGCTGTACTTACTCTGGTTTCTTCATAACGCACAAGTCTTTCGCCTTTTACTAAGACTTCCGTGGAGAGGAACGCCTATGAGTTGAAATATTTTTGGTGGGCTTTGCTGTTTGGCTAAGCCTTTTGTACTTGTGAAAAACACAATATGCTCCCAAAAGGAAACTCAGATTCTTAACGTAGCCAAAATGTGACAGCATGGGAATATTGCACGTTGGCAGGAGCTTGACCAATTGGGAAAACCACATTGCCGTCTTTAACTAAAAAATTTTGTGCTTCCCCATGAAGCGCTTGGACGGGGGTGCTAAGCAGCAGCTGTTATGTCCATTTAAAATTACTGGACCGTGACAACTGAGAACCGTCCGGGGAGGTCGCATCTGACAGCATAGAGGTGGTGGTCATCGCTTCTCGGCCTTTTGCTAAGATCAAGTGTAGTATCTGTTCTTATCAGTTTAATATCTGATATGTCCTCTATCAGGGGACAACATATTAAATGGATTTTTAGCAATGGGAGTTGAAAAGGGGCTTGCTCCGTTCACTCCACGCATCGACCCGGTATTCAGCGTCGCCGGGAACGTGTGCACCCATCTTCTGTCTGTGGAAAAACAATTAACGATGCACGTTGAGCTGCCCGTTGCCAAAACTGTCAATGGACCTGAAGAGACATGGCTGGCAGATTTTCGGCCAGAATAATTTACTGGGAAACTGCTAAGTAGCAGGTTATGTCCTTTAATGAAAAAAGAAAGTGATGTTTTATGCATTAATCAACAAGAAAGTTGAGTGTTATGCATTATCTAAAAAGAAAGGTGATGTGTATGTGCATTTATTAAAAAGAAAGTTGATGTCATAATGATTGCGATGATGACATAATGAATGGTGATGATAAATCAAAGAAATTGATGTGTAATGCATTTATTAAAAAGAAAGTTGATGTGTATAGCATTTATTAAAAAGAAAGTTGATGTGTATATGCATAAATCTAAAAGAAAGTTGATGTGTATATGCTTAATCAAAAATAAGTTGATGAGTATATGCATTAATCTAAAAGAAAGTTGATGGTGTATATGCATTAATCAAAAAGAAATGTGATTTGTATATGCATTTATACAGTTTTGTTGATGCTTAAGCACATTTTTTGTAACTATTGGCTATTTTTGAAAAAATCTACACACAAATAAGAAAACCTTTCACAATTATCAAACATTGGTAGTTCTCTTGCAAAGCGAACACAGCTAGATTAACTCTTCACATTCGTAAAAATTGTGTTTTCGTATCAAACAGTAAACCAAAGCCATCATCTACTAAGCACACAATGTGCCCAACTACACACTGATGGTATAAATACAAAAAACATCTGGCTTTCTCGTTCTCTGTGTACAGATGTCAATTTGAGGTAATACTTTTGTCATAGTGTCATGTAAACATACAAGGATCAAACTTCAAGTATTGGTGTTTATCACCTCATCAAACAAGACCAAAGTCAGAAACACAAAATAGTAATATCACAAAAAACAAAAAAACAATCAGCTACATCATGTCGTCTCTGTCCGGCACAAAATTTCGTCCACATCGCAATGCGGATATCTCCAGTCCAAGAACAAGGGGAAAATATCTCCTTGAATGCCGTATCCAGGCCTGACATGAGCCTGGTCCGTATCTCCACATGCCTCCTCCATTGCCTGTAAAAGGGCACCTGTGATGAGGATGACGGTCGGACACTTTCAGCGCAGGCAGAGAAGAACTCCTCGATGGGATTTAAGAATGGAGAGTATGGAGGGAGGTTGAGTGCCATGAAGAATAGGTGGTCTGTAAACAGTTGCGGACCAAAGCAGCCCTATGGAAACTAACATTGTCCATATGATGACATAAGGGTATGCTCTGGTCTCTGACAGTGAGCTGTCATGTAAGGTGTCCAGGACTGCAATAATGTGTGCAGTGTTGTATGGGCCTATGGTTGCATGATGGTGAACAACACCATTTTGGCTTTAGCTGCAACTGGTTATGTTCCCACCACGTTGTCCTGGGACATTGAGAGATAGCACGGTGTCCAATAATGTTCCTGCCACGTCTTCTGGTTTTACTGAGGTTAAAACCGGCCTCATCTACAAAAGTAGCTCATGTCCCATGGCATCTGCTTCTAGTTCCATCACTCTCTGGACAAGACAAAACAAATGCATCACATCAGGCCATGCACAGCACTACAGTATGCACTTCCAAATCAGAACCAATGACACTGTAGCTTACCTGCACATAGTCATATCGCAGTTGCTTTACACGTTCTGTGTTTCTCTCGAAAGGAACTCTGTAAATTTGCTTCATTCTTAGTCTGTGGCGCGCAAGTACACGACTTAGTGCAGAAATGCTTACACTGTGTATATTTTGAAAGATGGTGTCATTATCAATTATGCGCTGCTGTATTTCGTGCAGTCTTATTGCATTATTGGCAATCACCATGTTCACTATATGGGTCTCTTGCTCTGGAGTCTTCCTCTGCCCCCAACATCTGGACGTCTAGCAATTCTGTAAAGTAACAATTTCAGTGTTTTTGCATGTATGGCACTGTTGTGTTTGTCATTAGAGTATGGCAGTGCTACAAAGTACTTACCGATTCTCATTTCGAAATGTCCTGATGATGCTTGCCACAGTGTAGCGGCTCAAATTAGGCTGAACCCGTTGGCCAGCTTCCCTCAGGGTCATCCCATGGTTGATGACATGGTCCCTATTGTAGCTCTGATGTCATCAGTTATTCTATTTCTTACTCTTCTTACCCTTCTTCTTTCCCCTCCTCGTCCTCTCTTGCTCCTCCTTGTCCTCTTCCTCTAACTTCCTCTAACCCTCTTGCTTCTTCACTCCACGTCCTCCCTCGGCCTCCTCTGATTCTCAGTCTTCTCACTCTTACTGCTCCATCCATTGTACTCCACACAGACAGCTTACCTGTGGCTTATTTATAGTGCTTAGGCTGATTGCAAAGTGAACTAATTATCTAAAATAGTTTTCACATGTGAAAGTGTGCCAGACAGTTGGCAAAATAGTGTTAATGATAGCCATACATGTGTATAATTTTGCTAGGAGTGTGTTGGAAATTTGGTAATTGAGTGTAAGCAGTGAGTTGTGTTTAAAGTTCTGCAAAAAGAGTGTTGTGCAGTGAATTGTGCCTACAGTTTTGCAAAATGTGTGCTACAAAATTGCAAACTGAGTGCAATGCAGTGTTTGTGCTTTTAGTTTTGCAAACTCAGTGAGTGGTTTTGCTATACGTTTTAATAGTTTTAGAAATTGTGCCACAAGAATCACGATTAGCGCTTAAGCATTCAGAAAAAACTGTATTAACAAACAACAAATCTATAATAAACTAAACTAAACAGAACTATCAAACTTATTCCTCTTTCTCACAGGCCTCTGCCTCGACAATGACCTTTCTCAAGGTCTTAATTTTCAAATAAAAAGGCAGCTTTCTCAGAAGTTTTTCTAATGGTGCCCACAGGGCTTCCTCAATCTCGCAAACAGCATCCTCATCCTCCACAGAGAGCTGCAGGTAGCCCGGCTTCCCGAATCCGGTGGCTCCCAGAGCGCTGACCACAGCCGTGGAGACCGTGTCCTGGACGGCGGAATTCAACATTTCTTAGCACTGATTTCAAGTTCATGTAATCACGATGTTTGAAATAAAACATCCATCCTCTGGAGGAGTCCAGCAAAGTTAATAAACAATTGTGTTGCCTAAAAATCAAAACTGCACTGGTGATTGACAATCGTTTTCTGTTTTCTAGTTTTCTGCAATGCCTCAGAATTTCAATATTCCTAAATGTACTGAACTCATGCATCGTAATCTTTCAGAGAGGAGGTATCCAACACTCCTCCCTTTATTGAAATATTCTCCTTTTTTAAGCAATAAATAGCAAGTTACTGTATCCAGTAGGCTACTTTTTTTACTTTTGTTTTCTTGCTAAATTTTATGATTTGTGATTCTATTTTTCTTTATTTCTGTCAGTATGTTTATTTATTCTAAAAACTCTTCTTTGATAAGCTACTGCAGAAACTCCACTTTTGAGTTTTACAAAAGACTGAGTGAGAAAACGACACTAAAAATAGAAACACAAAGACTGCAGTGTTTTATATCAGTGTGTTGCTGGAGATATGAAAGAGTCATTCAAATTGTGCGTGTGTGTATGGTTTTATGGCAAGAACTTCATTTTTAGAAAGGAGTATTAACTTTTGATTGCAGTGTTTCATTTTGGCATAGATGTGAGTTGTTAATTTCCAAGTGCTATGTCTGATTGCCTTGTGTGTAGAGTTTTGACATAATGAGCCAAATTCTGTCATAAATTGATACGGCTAGAAATACAAAATAAGGGATTGCATGTATAATCACTTTATTGAAATATTTATAGAGGGTGTTTTAAATATTTTAAATTTTTTTATTTGTCATACATACATACATCAATACTCGCTACATATATAGTCTATATGTTGCATATTTAAATTACCAATTAAATCATCAATGAAAAAAATACCTCGAGGGCTGTGTAGCTTGTGGATTGTAGACGGAAACCATATGAGGTTTTGTTGACGTTTAAATGATGAAACGTTTAAACTGAATGTCAAACATGGCTGCCTCCCACCACAGGCTCACTTCCACCTGATGTTTGTCCTATAAAAAATAAATGCATATTGTTTGTATCCCTGTAAAACAATATCCCGTATTCCCTTTAAATACTAAATTACCACAGCATTGCTAGGTTATGTGTCATGTATTACAGATTATATTAATAACAAAAAATGTCCAGAGTATTGTGTGTAGGCTAAGTGTATTGTTTCTGTGATTGCCAATGACCAGGCTGCGGCAGGGTATCCCACCCTGAACAGACAGAGTTGAAGAAACACTGTCACAGACATCGGTCGTTCCAAACTAGGACTCCTTACACTACAGGACCTTTCAATTTGCTATTGGTATTTACTTTTTCTCTATTTAGCAATAGCCTGCCTTATAAAGTCTTCATCTCTTTTTTTATCTTTCTGAAACATATTTTCAAACACTATCAGTAGTTTATAGCTACCTGCTCCAATGTTATGCTTTTAAGGGGCACAGTTTCCCCCCCACCTGGACCCGTTTTATCGCTGAGAGCTGAAAACACAGACAATGTATTCATGTTAAATAGGCTACTTGCAACACATTTTACTTACAACACCACAACCAAAATAATGTTAATTTGGAAAATTCATTAACTGACCTTCACAACCTCTCCTTGGACGGTGAGAAGCCCCCCCCCCCCCCCGCCCTGACAGCTTCCACTATCTCCGTGGTTACGGACGACGGGCAGAGGAGCTTCTCCGCCTCCTCCCTCAGGGCACCTGCCACTTCTAGAGGCGCGGATCGGAAGAATTGTGTATCTTTGGTCACATTAATTGAATATGGTGGCGCCTGGCCCCGCAGGGTGTACCCCCTCATAATATAACTTGATCCACATTTGATTTTTGAGGCAATTCTTCAATAACGTTATTTTCGTGACAGAATTACCATCTGAAACAATCACCAGTACATTTTCTTTAGACACCAAGGTCTAGCTTCTCTGCCCTCAAAGTTCCAGGACAGAACTCGTTTTCTTTTTTTGCTCATTAGCGCTGAGATATGAATAGCGGGGGCCTGTTGTACGGTGTCTCGGAGTGCTTCTCATATATTTATTCAAAGCCATTCTGAAACAAATAACACAAAAAGGAAGAAACTAATTAATATGACAGAAAGACATGAGTAAAATAGCTCCCAGCCTCAGATGGATGGGCTATATGCTGTAAGCTTGGCATATAGCTGCTCTGTCAAATTGCAGGATTTTTGCTTTCATGTTTCCGCCACTGATGCTTCTGCTTTATCTCCATCGTTTAATTGTTCTTAATCTCCTTAAATGGCAGCTAATAGCCTTGGGATACCCACACCGGTTTAAGCGGCTAGGAAAATACATTTTTAAATTTTTTCCCCCCATAAACCATGGTAGCTATAGACTCAACTCCTAACACCATATTCTTTGAGTTACACACTCTTTAGTCGCTTTACAACCTCTTATGACAAATGGAAAGTTCTTGCTAAAGAGACTAAGAAAGCAATTGATGGAACATTCCCCATTGAAATCCTGCAAACCTACATAACCAAGATCAGTAAAGCTTAACACGCGTAAAACAAACTTATCAAGATTTACGCCAACATATTACTCCAGATGGCAAGATGCGTTGCAGAGTGGACACATGTACACAGGAAAGCTATTGGAACATGCAGGGGATTTTCTTGAATTAAGAGAAAAGGTGCCATATACTCAAAAAGAACAAACATACTGGACTGAGACTGGCTCGTTGCTTACTCGTGCAACCTCCAAAGGATCTAGTACATGTTCACAAAGTTCAAAGTTTGCAAGCAGTAGATCAAAGCCATCAAGCCGGAGCTCTACAAAGAAACTGGAAGCTGCAGCGGAGCTAGCTGCAACTCAAGCAACGTTAAAGGTCTTAGAGGATATGGAACTTAAGGAACACGAGCTTGAGAACCTCGAAGTTGAGAACAGAAAGATGCTTGCAGTGCAAGAAGAAGAAAATGCTGCAAGAAAAAATGTATTAGAAGAGAAACGCAGGCAGTTGGAGCGCTTGGAGACAGTTAAGAAAATGAATGCTGCAAAAGCACGTCTACAGGTCTACAAACAGGAAATGGGTTCGGACGAAGAGATATCGGAGCTGCTCCACACCACTAAGCATGTAAAAACTGAAGTGGGACCCACCCAAAGAAGTCTTTTAACACCACGTGTCAACACTACAAAACGCCACACATGTACAACCTGCTATGGTGACGCAGACTGAAAGTGTGCAACCTGCTGCCATTGTTCATTAAATAGAGAGCACTACAGCACTTGCCAAAGCAATAACAGAGTCGATCAACACAAGTCATCTCCCAATACCAGAACCTTATGTTTTCAATGGAGACCCACTAAGGTATAAAGACAGGAAAACATCCTTTGAGACACTGATCGGGAGGAAGAATATTCCAGTAAATGAGAAAGTCTACTACCTTCGCAAGTATGTTAAAGGACCGGCAAAGAAAGCTATTGAAGGTTACTTCCTGTTAGGCACAGATGCAGCCTACTACTCAGCATTGGACATCATGGAGGAAAGATATGGAAGCCCCTTTGTGATTGCCAAGGCCTTCAGGGACAAGATAACTTCATGGCCAAAAATAGGACCCAAAGACAGCATTGAACTAAGAGAATTCTCAGATTTTCTACGAAGCTGTGAAGCAGCAATGTCGCAGATCAAGAGTCTCGCAGTCCTAAATGACTGCGGTGAAAACCAAAGAATGCTCAGCAAGCTTCCTGATTGGTTGATAGCCAGATGGAACAGAAAGGTCCTGACAGTTGAAGAATCAACACATGACTTTCCAAGCTTTAATGAATTTGTTCAGTTTGTTTCAAGAGAAGCTAAGATAGCCTGTAACCCTGTGACATCTCTTTATGGTTTGGAGAATGGTGATAGTGAGAAGGTTAAGACACTAAAGCCTCGGAATGTGGGTGCAAAGGTACTGGCAAGCAGCTCAGAAGAAAACCCAGACTCTAAAACATGTATCTTTTGTGAGAAGTTGTACCATGGGATTCAAACATGTCGGAAGTTCAAAGAAAAGTCAATCTCAGAAAAGGTCAAGTTTGTGCAAACCAAAGGACTGTGTTTTAGATGCTTGAAGACCGGACACCGTTCTAAGAACTGTAAAAGGAGGAGTGTCTGCGACACATGTAAAAGGAATCACCCTACCTGTCTGCATGAAGATCGGGTCAAGGATGAGGAAAAGAAAGATCACAGAGATGACGAGAGAAAGGAGAGTTGGAACAAATCCAAAGAGGAGAGGTCAAAGGAAAGGATGGATTTTAAACAAACAAATGAAGCTTCTAAGGAAGTCACCTCTAACTATGTAGTGCAAAACATGACTGGAACATACACGTCTACCGTTATTCCAGTGTGGTTGTCAACAACAAGTAGCCCAGAGCATGAAGTTCTCGTCTATACTTTACTGGATAACCAAAGTGACACCACCTTTATCCTGAAAGAAAAGGCAGACGCTCTGGATACACAGAAGGAGCCAGTGCAACTAAAACTGTCAACATTGTCATCGAGAAGTAAAGTCATTCCAAGTCAGAAGTTAACTGGGTTGCAGAGCAGAGGGTTTTATTTGTCAAAGAAAATCACTCTTCCAGTAACCTATTCAAGAGACTTTATTCCTGCCAATGTAAGTCACATTCCTACACCCAAGACAGCAAGAGCATGGCCTCATCTAGAACATCTTGCAGAAGAGATTGCACCTTTAATTGACTGTGACGTTGGTCTGCTTATAGGTTACAATTGTTCTCAAGCCCTGTTACCCAGAGAAATTGTGTCTGGCAGAGATGAGGAGCCTTTTGCTCAAAAAACAGATCTTGGCTGGAGTATCGTTGGCTCTGGTAGTTCCTGTGTCGACTATGGAGATGCGATTGGAAGCAGCCATAGCACTATTGTCAGACAAGTAATGCCATGCCTTCAGGCATCTGTCAAACTGACAAGTGAAGTCCGATACATATGTCATACACATGTCAAGGAGTTAGTCACGCCGCCAAATGTTATGAAGCGATTGGAGTCAGACTTTAATGAAAGAAGTGTGTTGGCATCAATTCTAGATCAGGCATCCCAAAGATTTGAGAGTTCATCTTTGAGGACTGACCTTTACGAAGTAATGGCAAGTATAAAAAGCCGACCGTTAACAGCACATTTGCTAAGTGATCCAAATGGGCCACAGCCTCTTACGCCCAATCACATCTTGACTATGAGGTCTTCCATAGTCTTGCCACCATCTGGAAACTTTGTGAAAGAAGACCTTTATCTCGGCAAAAGATGGCGGAAGGTTCAGCACTTGGCCAATGAGTTTTGGTCTAGGTGGAAACAAAAGAGTACATATTAAATCCGTAACAGAGACAAAATGGCATAAAACCCGCAGAAATACGTAGGTCAATGATATTGTGATTGTGCAAGATGACAATGCACCACAAAATGAGTGGAAGCTCGCCAAGGTCATGGAAGTGTATCCTAGTGAAGATGGACGTGTAAGAAAGCTGTGATTGCTGATCAGTGAGTCAGCACTGGATGGCCAAGGAAAGCGGCTCACAAATAACTTACCTAGAACGGCCTATTCACAAGACGGTTACCTTGTTTGAATCTGATTAATGCAGCCTGGGTTGTTGCTACCTCATTTAAGTCTCATGAACTTATATTTGTTAAAAAGAAATCACCAGTGATTTGGTGGGAGTGTAGCTGCCAGCAGAGACA
>NW_022605469.1:0-9764 GCF_008692095.1 Etheostoma spectabile
TAATCTCAATTCTCATTGAATAATAAATAAAAATGACTCTAGCTGGTCTTATTGCTCTTCATGGGAAGAGTTTTAACCAAGTTACAGTACTTCATCTGTCTGTATGCAGGATAGATCTGGCACTGCTCTGATTTTTTTGACTCTCTCTCTCAGCTTCTCTGTTACCCTCTGAGAGTAAACCCAAGTGAGAAAGTACTGCGAGAGGGAATTCAGATGCCTGTGGTATGAAACTGCATGTGGGAATGGGAGGCAACATACACATCAAGGCTCATATAAAACAGGCTAGATATTATCAATATTTATATAATGATGCATTTAGGATAAATTATTTCTATAAACTGAATGTATTGTGTTTTGGAATATAACTCACATGGCATAGTTAACCCTCATGTTGTCTTTGGGTCAAATTGACCCGTTTTCATATATCAATGTTCTTTAAAACTACCCAATTGTAATTATCCAAAATAACATGATTGATTCCACACAACGCTCTTTGGCATGTACAAATCTCTAATTTAATTAATTTTGGGGCGTCTTATTCAAGTTTATAGCATTTGAAAAAAAATTGAAGTGGTTTTGAAATAGTATTGAGTAAAAGTTGACATATTCCAGTCTGTGATTATCCATCAACACACATTTCTTTAATTTTAGTCTCAATAATTCCTCATTTCTGCTTTTCTAACTCAAGCATTAGGTATAATTTCCTACAAATGAGGTTTATTGATCAGAAATTCCAAAAGTAACTGTAAAACTAATATTAAAAAAAGTGACAAACATTCAAAAAAGCATCAAAAGTGTTGAAAAAAGGGACTAAAATGTAAGAAAAAGTCAAAAACATTGATAAAAAGCATCAACAGAAGTGTCTGTTTTCAATTTTGACGGGAAGACAACACAAGGGTTAAGTGTGGAGCGGCAGAAGTGTGTGTCCATATAAGCACTCCCAAATTATCATGAAGTCATTTTGCATATTTAGTAAGCTTCCATCCTGTTTCACAGTCACTTCTGTTTCACAGAAGATGAGGCCACCCATGCTGGGTAGACAAGGACCAGCTCTTCTCACTTGGGCTCCTCTGTACAATGTCTGCCTTCCTGCACATGCACACCACACACACACACACACACCCACACACACACACACACACACACACACACACCACACACACACACACACACACACACCACACACACACACACACACACACACACACACACACACAGATTAGTTATGAATAGCATACCAGCGCATCTACACCTCAATTAGCCCACTTAAACCTTGCACCACACACACACACACACCACACACACACACACACACACCACACACACACACAATGCATAGTCAAGGGTCAGGCGAAAGGGTTGATGGTTCATAAGTGTGTCCCTGATAACCTGAGAGCTTTCACTGGAGAATCAAGGGGGGAGGAAAGTCGTCCCTAATGAAGGGAGGGAGCTGGTTTGGCAAGAGAGAGCGAGAGGAGGGGAGGGGGGGGGGGGTTAAAGTGGAGTTCTGGGGGTCTTACCTGATACATTGGAGATTTAATTAGACGGAGGGGATTGTGGAGTGGCCGGGAATTTCACAGGGGCTTAGCTGGAAAGAAGGGAGCGAGACGCAAGGCAGAAAAGAGAGAGAAAGAAATAAAAGAGAGGGAGCGGGTCCAGGGAGGGGTGGCGCTCTGAGGGTCCCCTTCTCTTCTTCCGAGACTAAATTGTTCAAATTCTATACCCTTCATTTGTTTGCTTCTTCCCTCACTTTTTTTTTAGAGCCGAAGAGGAGAGTGCCCCCCACCCTAAGCCCCCCCCTTACCTGTTCCCGCCTCCCTTCACATTCCTCACTGCTTTGTTTTCTCCATGTTTGCTTATGCACCACACACCCAAGAAAGAGTACCCTAGCCCCCAATGACACCCCCCCCCCCCTTTTTTTTTTCTTCTCCCATGCCTTTGAATTAACCAGCTCCGGCTAATTATGCTTCCCCTTTCTTTTCTCTCTGCGGCTTCTTTAAGACTAACCCTGTTTGGCAGGACTTAGAAACACACAAGGTACATTTCTGTTTTGCTCCTCAAAACCACAGTGCATGCCTGGCCGTCTGTGAGGGATTTATATATGTGTGTGTGTGTGTGTGTGTGTGTGTGTGTGTGTGTGTGTGTGTGTGTGTGTGTGTGTCTTTGTGAAAGTATTATTTTGGGCTTGTGGAAAGGTTGATTTTTCATGTGTCTCCCAACGTCTAAAACTCTGTGGTTTGCACAGGTATTTTCTTTTATTTCTCCGCTTTCTGTTCTTGTTTGTCTTGTTTTTTGTTCCAGTAACGAGGTTTTTAAGTGGTTATGGGCTTGGTGTTTCATCCTTACATGCTGCGTTTAGTTTAATTATTCCTACGCCCTATGCTCAACTACTTTTGTGTGTTGCAGGTATTTCTTTGCCGTGTTGGCCATCCTAACAGTTCTTGGAGTACTGAATGGACTCGTCCTTCTTCCAGTATTACTGTCATACATTGGGCCCTATCCAGAGGTAAGATCCCCAAAAAAAAATAATCTTAGTTAACTAGAATCTAGATAAAGTATCATTTTGTGTGGAAAACTCACTGCTGCTTCTTTACATTCTCTCCTCTCACCTCTCAGGTGTCTCCAGTCGACGGTCGTAGCAGGTTACCCACCCCGTCCCCAGAAGCCCCTCACGTGGTCCACTTCTCAGTTCGTCCTCACCACACCACCATGGCCACCACCACCTCTGGTGCAGCTTCTGACTCGTCCGACACGGAGTACAGCTCTAACACCACGGTGTCCGGCATTAGCCAGGAGCTGCACAACTACAACCTGCCCTCACAAAGAGGACAAACGCGAGCAGAGGAGCAGCAGTACCACCTCCAGACCAACAGGGGCAGAACAGCCAGGACAGATGAGGAAAGGAGAGCAGGATCAGGGCATAGGCGATCAGCCAGGCCAACTGACCTTCCGGCCTATTCTGTGTCTTTGGTAAGGGAATATCCCCCATTGTTTTGCATGTAGCAGATTTTCTTATTTGTCACATTCTAGAAATAAATATCTCATTGTCCTGCTCTACAGTCCTCTCAGGGTTGTGATTCTGGGCCCCAGCCCAGGGCCACTCAGCGTAACAGCAGCAGGGACCCCAAGAGCCAGCTGCACTGGCAGGCCCTGCCCCCAGCCCGCCCGCGCATGGACGCTTTTGAAACTGCTACTGAGGCTGGGGGTCATTATGGCTCACACGGCCATAGAGAACACTCAGCAGGCCACAGAGCCCGCCCTTCCCACAACCCACAACCCAATCACCACGTCCCACGCCATCACCCCAACCCCACCCCGTATTGCCAGCCCATCACCACGGTAACAGCATCAGCCTCCGTCACTGTCGCCGTGCACCCGGCCCCCTTGTCCAACCAGGGCCCCCCTGCTTCCTCTTACCCAGGATACACTGCAACAGACAGTTACTGCCAATCAGGGGCGGAGGGGCCAGAGCCTGCCTTTCAGGACCCACATGTGCCACTGGACACCGACGCAGGGGCCAGAGGAGTCAACGTGGAGGCTATGGAGCTTCAAGATTTGGAGTTTGAGGCAGCTGAGAGTAACAGTGGCAGACGGGCAAGCTGAGGTGAGCTTTTAGTAGAATATAATAGAATAGAATAGAACGTCTTTATTGTCATTATACACAAGTGCAGTACCTGCGCAACGAGATTGAAGCAACCCTTTTACAGTGTCAACACAAAATATGAAAATATAAAATATAAAGGTATAGGTAGTGCAGAAAAAAAGAGAGGGGGGGCTGGTGCACAGTCCTGAGAGCCTCTATATACATACAGTATATAAAATAGTTTTGTATACACATTGTGCATAAATTCAGTTTGGTGTATCAAAAGTCCTGAGTATTAAATACTGCACAGTAATGAGATTAAAGGGTTAAGTACTAAATAATAAATAAATAAATAAATATTGCACAGTAATGAAATGGTTAAATATTAAATATTGCACTGGATGAAATGAACTACTTCAGTACATCCATATGTAGTACAACTGTCCTTACAGTGAAGTCTGTTTGACCATGAAGTACTGACAGTATAATCTCCTTTTTGTTTCCAGTTGTGGAGAACGGACGTACAACAGCCAAAGATGGACTCCTCTGTGTTACCAACCAGCTGACCTGGCCTGGCACAGCCCAGCCCAGCATGGCTCAGCCCGACTCGCCCACGGCCCCAAGCAGCGAGAAACTCGTCAGTGTTGCCGTTATGGTGCTCATTCTTACTGTAACCCAGTGGACTATTGTCTTAGATATTTCTATCTATATTTAAAAGATGTATACATATGTAAATATGAACAAAAAGTAGCTATAATTTTAGGAGCTGTAGAACTCCTCATGTCAACAGACTGAGGCTGCCATTTTATATGGTTTATGTGTGTGTGTGTGTGTGTGTGTGTGTGTGTGTGTGTGTGTGTGTGTGTGTGTGTGTGTGTGTGTGTGTGTGTGTGTGCGTATGAGAGATAGATCTCTGATTACTGTTCACTCATCTGTGGATCTGTGCCATTACGAAGCTTCATCTAGACAAAAAATACCTGTCAGCATTCACTGTGGCTGCTCAAAAATATTTTTTTTTTTTTAAATAATATACATTTATAACTCTATGCAAATGTCTCTTTAAACAAAAGAAGTGATCTGTCTATGTGTGTGCGCGTATGTGTGTGCTTGCATGTGTGTGCGTATGCTACCCGCGTGTAAACAACCCCATGGCTTATTCATCAGATACATATTCAGAACATCAAAACATGATGGAATTGTTAGAATTATCAAACAAGGCTATGGTATGTGTGCGTGTGCGTGTTACTGTGTGTGTGTTTATTATTGTATAAAGGTACTCATGTTAAACTATTAATTTTTTATCACAAACCTGTGGTAGTTATGAAACAAGTACTGTTTAACTTGACACGCTATGCGTGCTATTTAAGACGAGCAGATATGAAGAAATTTTAAAAGCTGTTATTTTGTTTTGTTGTGCTCTTTTAGTTTTCGCCTCTGCATTGGAACCTGTTTCTGCTCTCAGCTTAGTGTCACTGTCCGTTAGGCTGTGCTCCGGTTGTATTTTACTGTAAGAGGTTATGCATTGTTTAACCCCAGCAGGCTCAAAACAGGTTCTGTCTTGTATACTGATATACAAGCAGTAAACCCACCTCAGAAACTCACTCTGCCATTACAGGGACATTCACATTACTGATTCTGGAACAGGGTCAAACACGGGGCACTAGTGTCTAGTGGATAAGCTAAAACTCAGACTGTATACTGTACGACCCGATTCAACATGGCACTTGACTACATTTAACCTTCATTCACAGGAATATCTTGCCTCAAGTAGCTCTTTATTTCTGTCCAACCAATAAGCTAGCCCACACATCCTGCTAAGGGATAACCCTTATATGGCCTGACAATGTGCTCTATGCGTGTCTCAGTGTATATGTATGTATGTATAAACATTTATGTGTGTGTTGGTCTATGTTCTTATTCTGTCTCTGCTCTCCTTGTGACGGTAAAAAGACAACTGGCCCCAATTTGGCCTCAGACGTCCCCACTGACCTAAGCTAATAAAAATCCACAACATGACGCCATGACACTAATTGGACGTCCCCCCCCCCCCAACTGCCAAATGGCACAGCCCAGACCCCCAGGGGTCAGAGTGTACACTGCCAGCCCCTCTCTCCACCAGCAATGGCCAGTTTATATCTGCATGTGTGTCGATGCATGCGTACTTGTAACCTCCCCACCCCCACCCCGCTCAGTTCCAGACCCAGGCCCCCTTTGACACCGTCACTTACCCCACCCACACCTCAGTTTGCCTCCACTTTCACACCTGTAGCGCTTCCCAGAAGTCTTTGCGGTTTTCCTCCTTCTGTCCACCATGTCAGCTGCTTGCATGAAATAGGTTGTTCTGTGTGTGTTTTTTTTCGTTTAGTTTTCTCCCAAATGTCACATTGGCAGTAGCGGAGAGAATCCTAGTTGGCAACTATTTTATTCATTTTTTATGTTTTTTTTGTTTTTTTTAACGTTCAATTGCGATATTTATATTTTTGTAATACAAAATTGTTTTCTTTCATTATTGTCATGATGCCAGTGGATAACAAATGCAGGGATTTTTATGTCTATTGAAAAAAAAAACACTATTACAGTTTAATGTTTTTACAATGATGGAGTTTGATCTGTATAAAGTGCTTACTAATGTTAAATAGGAAAAAAAAGATTATATAACATTTTACACTACAGGTCTCATCATGGCTCTTAGAGGATTTTAAAAGGAAAAAAAAAAAATCAGTGGTTCTTCCAGACTGCCCTTTTTGGTCTCGGTTGGCGTGGATGTATGCTGTTTTCAGTTACAAAGATAAATGTATGCCATATAATTTATTTATATGAAAATTTATTTTTGTAGTGTACATAGTAGTTGTCAAGGTATTTGACAGAAGTATATTTTTAAAGAGTTTATATGTAATATCATACCATAACAGAAAAAAAAGACCTTAAGGTGCACACTTTCACTGCTAACTGTCTTGTGAGACAACATTGACACCTCCCCTTCAGTATTATGTTCCGATCCTTGGAGAGAGACAGCTGTTTCTATGGGTTTGTCAAAGGCTAGCCATGAAAGTAGAAAAACTGTACTAGCTCTCTAAATATTAATGTTCAAACACTGATAGAATTCTAACAAATAAAAATATTATAACTTATTTGTCTCTTTGTTCATAACTTTAATAAATGGAAACTTAAAACGACTGACTGTGAGTTGATTGTTTGATTGTTGCTTATACTTCACCATTTTGGGTCGAGTTGTATTCATTTTTACCATACTATCTTCTCATCTAATTGCAAAAAAAAATGGGAATACATGTAATTCCCCAAAAATATGAAGCCATTTGTTTAATTTATGATTCAAAGTGCCAGGCACTTGAACCATCACCTTCACACAAGTAGAAATATTTGTGGTATTTCCTATTAGCTACAGGTAAACATGACCTTCCCTCCCTTCATCATGTTCTGCAGTATAAAACTGACATCTGGTCTGGAGCCCTGCAGCCCTCCCCAACAGCCCACCCAGCTCCGCCCCTGCACCCCCCACCTCCACTCCCTGTTCTGTATGATTTTGATTGACAGCTTTATAGACTGCAAGGAAATTGGTTGTAGTTATAATACAGCTGGCCTGTTTGGAGTAATGAAAAAGGGCATGTGGCCTTGAGCTTGCTGCACTGATGGTGAGAGAGAGACAGAGAGAGAGAGAGAGAGAGAGAGAGAGAGAGAGAGAGAGAGAGAAAGCGTCTTGTCAACTGCATGGGTGGCAACTAGTTCTTCTCATAGTCAAGGGTTGTAAGAGAAGGTTTTTGACTTTCCACTCTGCAAGAAACATGCAACTAAATCACTATGATCAAAATACAAATATTGAGCAGTTTTCTTTCTGTTGTCCCTGACTACAAAAAGAGGACTAGTTTTCCCGAGTTTTCAACCGGAACCTCAAGAAGGCCGAGGAACTCACTGACCCCGGTTCAGCGGTAAGCATGTCATTATCTTTTAAAGCCAATAAAGGCTCACTATTCTGCTGAGTGCTGTCCAACCAGTGTAAAGAAACAGGCTGACATCTTAACAAATGACAGGCTGTGTTTGGAAAGCTGGGTGGCAGGATGTTTCCGGTCATGTTTTGAACTTTTCTAACTGGGCTTGATATTTTTAGTCTTTTTGCGCAATTAGCATGCAGAGCAAAGGGACTCGTGCAGGTGTTGCCCATGTAATGTGGTATCGTAATGTGGCAGTCAAACTCAGGTTTTGGGATTTCATCACAATCTCTGGGTGCATAAACACTTTTTTTATGCTGATTTTAGTGTTTCAAACACTATCTTGACAAAAGTGAAAATGCAACCTCTGTGGATTGATGTCAAGACAATCATCTAATGCATTAATGGATGTGAAAAATTGCTGAAAGATGAAATATCTGTGACCATCCAATGGTTGTTTGAAGGCGAGGTGGTTAATTGAGTTCTAATGTTGATATAGCCCCTTCTCCAAGCCCCCCCCCCCCCTCCCCCCCATCCTCACTCAAGCCCTTCCTTAGCCTTTACCCCCCCTTACCTTTTCACCCCTTCTTACAAACACTCAGAGTGGCCCTCAGAGGTGGAGTGCAAACTACAGGTGTTAATGAATGACTGTTTCCTGTACTGTTCTCTCAGCCCACAGAAAAGGGGGTTCGAGGGGGAGAACGATGGAAGGAGGACAAAAGAGGAAGAGAGAGGAGGTAATTAAGAAGTTCCTTCTCTCCGGACTAATGGAGTGTTCTGCGTTGGCTCCCTGCCAGATGGGTGACAATAGAGCGGATACATACTGTACTACTAAGCTTTTTTTCATGTGTAAAGGGAAAATTTACAAAAGAGAACTATTGATTCGGCTGTTCCAGTCCTTATTTCCGTCCGTCTGCCCTCCCTCTGTCGATTTCCATCCCTCCTTCTTGAAAGCCTTCTCCCTCATCACCTGCCGGCAGAGCTAAACCCTCTGAGTGTATACTCTACTCCACATGATGATTGGACTGTTGACATGACTGCACAGGACACATGCAAACCACCCATGCACTCCTGCCAGATCAGGGCCAGATACACATTAGTTTAAGAATAAATCTGCAGGAAGCATCACACGGTGTGTTGATACAACTCTAGATCCAGACAAATGTGTTTTTTTTGGTGGGGGGGTTACCTTTGAGGCCTCACAGACACCTGAAAAACTATTCAACTTTGGACTTACATTTGTTCTGTGTGTGTTGTGTGTGTGTGTGTGTGTGTGTGTGTGTGGTGTGTGGTGTGTGTGTGTGTGTGTGACAGTGAATAAGAACTGTGTCTCAGATTGTAAATGTTAGCGGACCAAACAATGATGACTTCAATTAACATTAACGCATTTGCGTCATTGAACTGTGGTACTGCTATTGTATTTAATGGCATTTAACCTTCTTAACCAATGCATGCAGAGTAAAATAATGGTTCATGTTCATAGCACAAAGAATGGAAGCCCCTAGCAACAATTGACAGGAGACCAGGGCTTAGCTAGCATAAAGTCTGGAAGCAGTTGGAAATTACACTACTAACTTGCAGTTTTTATATTTTTTGTTTCTGAAACAAACAACATTAAACATGTAATTAATAAAATATGTGGTAGTTTGTGGATTTTCTTTAACTGTGTAAAAAAACAAGTTAGCTGTTTCCTGTTAGCCGTTAGCTGTTAGCTGTTAGCTGTTAGCTGTTAGCTGTTAGTTGTTATCTGTTAGCTGTAAGCTGGCTGTAGCTTCACATTTATTTATGGCAATTTTTTTAAATTCATCTACAACACAGTGAATGAGTTTGTTCCCCAAACTGTTAAAGTATTCCTTATAGAAAATGTCCTTTGAAGCACATCTATCTGTCTATCTATCTATCTATCTAGATATCTACCTATCTATCTATCTATCTACCTATCTGTCAATCAATCTATCTATCTATCTAACTATCTATCTATCTATCTATCTATCTATCTATCTATCTATCTATCTATCTATCTATCTGTTCTGTCAGCAGTCTCAAGGTGGGTGGTTTTGGGCGGGTTTTGGTGCTGGCGTGCAGTCCCACCCTGGGACCAGTTTGATTTGGCTGTCTTCTTTTATTCCCTCACAGGGAGTGCGTTTTTCCTACAAGACGGATCAGAGAAGAATGTGAGTGTGAATGTCCAAGTCCCCAGTGGCCAGACTTACATAACTCAGTGTTAAAGCACA